>NC_041391.1:142769804-142795200 GCF_002162155.2 Triticum dicoccoides
GCCCCCTCCCATGGGGAGTCCGATTTGGACAAGGGGAGGGGGCGCGGCCCCTCTTTCCCTCTCCCTCTTCCTCTCTTTCCTTCCCCCCTTCCTCCTTCCTAGTTGGACTAGGAAAGGGGAGTCCTACTCCCACTAGGAGGAGGACTCCCCCCTCCTTGGCGCGCCCCCTAGGGCCGGCCGGCCTCCCCCTTGCTCCTTTATATACGGGGGTAGGGGGGCACCTCTAGACACACAAGTTGATCTTCGTGATCGTTCCTTAGCCGTGTGCGGTGCCCCCCTCCAACATATTCCACATCGGTCATATCGTTGCAGTGCTTAGGCGAAGCCCTGCGTCGGTAGAACATCATCATCATCACCATGCCGTTGTGCTGACGGAACTCATCCCCGACATCCTGCTAGATCGGAGTCCTGGGATCGTCATCGAGTTGAACGTGTGCTAAACTCGGAGGTGCCGTACGTTCGGTACTTGGATCAGTCGGATCGTGAAGACGTACAACTACATCAACCGCGTTGTCATAATGCTTCCGCTTACGGTCTACGAGGGTACGTGGACAACACTCTCTCCTCTCGTTGCTATGCATCACCATGTTCCTTGCGTGTGCATAGGAATTTTTTTGAAATTACTATGTTTCCCAACAGTGGTATCAGAGCCTGGTTTTATGCGTAGATGTAATATGCACGAGTAGAACACAAGTGAGTTGTGGGCGATACAAGTCATACTGCTTACCAGCATGTCATACTTTGGTTCAGCGGTATTGTTGGATGAAGCGGCCCGGACCGACATTACGCGTACGCTTACGCGAGACTGGTTTTACCGCCATGCTTTGCACACAGGTGACTAGCGGGTGTCTGTTTCTCCAACTTTAGTTGAACCGAGTGTGTCTACGCTCGGTCCTTGCGAAGGTTAAAACAGCAATAACTTGACGAACTATCGTTGTGGTTTTGATTCGTAGGTAAGAACGGTTCGTGCTCAGCCCGTAGCAGGCACGTAAAATTTGCAACAACAAAGTAGAGGACGTCTAACTTGTTTTTGCAGGGCATGTTGTGATGTGATATGGTCAAGACGTGATGCTATATTTTATTGTATGAGATGGTCATGTTTTGTAACCGAAGTTATCGGCAACTGGCAGGAGCCATATGGTTGTCGCTTTATTATATGAAATGCAAACGCCCTGTAATTGCTTTACTTTATCACTAAGCGGTAGCGATAGTCGTAGAAGCAATAGATGGCATAACGACAATGATGCTACGATGGAGATCAAGGTGTCGCGTCGGTGACGATGGTGATCACGACGGTGCTTCGGAGATGGAGAACACAAGCACAAGATGATGATGGCCATATCATATCACTTATATTAATTGCATGTGATGTTTATCCTTTATGCATCTTATCTTGCTTTGATTGACGGTAGCATTTTAAGATGACCTCTCACTAAATTATCAAGAAGTGTTCTTCCTGAGTATGCACTGTTGCGAAAGTTCTTCGTGCTGAGACACCACGTGATGATCGGGCGTGATAGGCTCTACGTTCAAATACAACGGGTGCAAAACAGTTGCACACGCGGAATACTCAGGTTAAACTTGACGAGCCTAGCATATACAGATATGGCCTCGGAACATGGAGACCGAAAGGTCGAACGTGAATCATATAGTAGATATGATCAACATAGTGATGTTCACCATTGAAAACTACTCCATCCCACGTGATGATCAGACATGGTTTAGTTGATTTGGATCACGTGATCACTTAGATGACTAGAGAGATGTCTGTCTAAGTGGGAGTTCTTAAGTAATATGATTAATTGAACTTAAATTTATCATGAACTTAAGTATTTTGCTTGTCTATGTTTGATGTAGATAGATGGCTCGTGTTGTTGTTCCGTTGAATTTTAATGCATTCCTTGAGAAAGCTAAGTTGAAAGATGATGGTAGCAATTACACGGACTGGGTCCGTAACCCGAGGATTATCCTCATTGCCGCACAGAAGAATTACGTCCTGGAAGCACCACTGGGTGCCAGGCCTGCTGTAGATGCAACTGACGACGTTAAGAATGTCTGGCAGAGCAAAGCTGATGACTAATCGATAGTTCAGTGTGCCATGCTTTATGGCTTGGAACCGGGTCTTCAACGACGTTTTGAACGTCATGGAGCATGTGAGATGTTCTAGGAGTTGAAGTTAATATTTCAAGCAAATGCCCGGATTGAGAGACATGAAGTCCCCAATAAGTTCTATAGCGATAAGATGGAGGAGAATAGTTCTGTCAGTGAACACATACTCAAAATGTCTGGGTATAATAATCACTTGATTCAACTGGGAGTTAATCTTCCTGATGATAGTGTCATTGACAGAATTCTTCAATCACTGCCACCAAGCTACAAGAGCTTCGTGATGAACTATAATATGCAAGGGATGGACAAGACTATTCCCGAGCTCTTCGCAATGCTAAAGGTTGCGGAGGTAGAAATCAAAAAGGAGCATCAAGTGTTGATGGTCAACAAGACCACCAGTTTCAAGAAAAAGGGCAAAGGAAAGAAGAAGGGGAACTTCAAGAAGAACAACAAACAAGTTGCTGCTCAAGAGAAGAAACCCAAGTCTGGACCTAAGCCTGAGACTGAGTGCTTCTACTACAAGCAGACTGGACACTGGAAGCGGAACTGCCCCAAGTATTTGGCGGATAAGGAGGATGGCAAAGTGAACAAAGGTATATGTGATATACATGTTATTGATGTGTACCTTACTAGTGCTCGCAGTAGCACCTGGGTATTTGATACTGGTTCTGTTGCTAATATTTGCAACTCGAAACAGGGAGTACGGATTAAGTGAAGATTGGCTAAGGACGAGGTGACGATGCGCGTGGGAAATGGTTCCAAAGTCGATGTGATCGCGGTCGGCACGCTACCTCTACATCTACCATCGGGATTAGTATTAGACCTAAATCATTGTTATTTGGTGCCAGCGTTGAGCATGAACATTATATCTGGATCTTGTTTGATGCGAGACGGTTATTCATTTGAATCAGAGAATAATGGTTGTTCTATTTATATGAGTAATATCTTTTATGGTCGTGCACCCTTGAAGAGTGGTCTATTTTTATTAAATCTCGATAGTAGTGATACACATATTCATAATGTTGAAGCCAAAAGATGAAGAGTTGATAATGATAGTGCGACTTATTTGTGGCACTGTCGTTTAGGTCATATCGGTGCAAAGTGCATGAAGAAACTCCATACTGATGGACTTTTGGAATCACTTGATTATGAATCACTTGGTACTTGCGAAACGTGCCTCATGGGTAAGATGACTAAAACGCCATTCTCCGGAACTATCGAGCGAGCAACTGATTTGTTGGAAATCATACATACTGATGTATGTGGTCCAATGAATATTGAGGCTCGCGGCGGGTATCGTTATTTTCTCACCTTCACAGATGATTTGAGCAGATATGGGTATATCTACTTGATGAAACACAAGTCTGAAACATTTCAAAAGTTCAAAGAATTTCAGAGTGAAGTGGAAAATCATCGTAACAAGAAAATAAAATTTCTATGATCTGATCGTGGAGGAGAATATTTGAGTTA
Source organism: Triticum dicoccoides (assembly GCF_002162155.2). Classification (NCBI taxonomy): domain Eukaryota; kingdom Viridiplantae; phylum Streptophyta; class Magnoliopsida; order Poales; family Poaceae; genus Triticum; species Triticum dicoccoides. Next base: position 142,773,384 of record NC_041391.1, read on the forward strand.
CGAGTTTGGTTTACATTTGAAACAATGCGGAATAGTTTCGCAACTCACGCCACCCGGAACACCACAACGAAATGGTGTGTCCGAACGTCGTAATCGTACTTTACTAGATATGGTGCGATCTATGATGTCTCTTACTGATTTACCGCTATCATTTTGGGGTTATTCTTTAGAGACGGTCGCATTCACGTTAAATAGGGCACCATCAAAATCCGTTGAGATGACACCTTATGAACTGTGGTTTGGCAAGAAACCAAAGTTGTCATTTCTTAAAGTTTGGAGTTGTGATGCTTATATGAAAAAGGTTTTCAACCTGATAAGCTCGAACCCAAATCGGAGAAGTACGTCTTCATAGAATACCCAAAGGAAACTGTTGGGTACACCTTCTATCACAGATCCGAAGGCGAAACATTCGTTGCTAAGAATGGATCCTTTCTAGAGAAGGAGTTTCTCTCGAAAGAAGTGAGTCGGAGGAAAGTAGAGCTTGATAAGGTAATTTGTACCTTCTCCCGAATTGGAAAGTAGTTCATCACAGAAATCAGTTCCGGTGATTCCTACACCAATTAGTGAGGATGCTATTGATGATGATCATGAAACTTCAGATCACGTTACTACAAAACCTCGTAGGTCTTCCAAAGTACAGTCTACACCAGAGTGGTATGGTAATCCTATTCTGGAAGTCATGTTACTTGACCATGGCGAACCTATGAACTATGAGGAAGCGATAATGAGCCCAGATTCTGCAAAATGGCTTGAAGCCATGAAATCTGAGATAGATCCATGTATGAGAACAAAGTATGGACTTTGGTTGACTTGCCTGATGATCGGCAAGACATTGAGAATAAATGGATCTTCAAGAAGAAGACTGACGCTGATGGTAATGTAACTGTCTACAAAGCTTGACTTGTTGCAAAAGGTTTTCGACAAGTTCAAGGGGTTGACTACGATGAGACTTTCTCACCCGTAGCGATGCTTAAGTCTGTCCGAATCATGTTAGCAATTGCTGCATTTTATGATTATGAAATTTGGCAAATGGATGTCAAAACTGCATTCCTGAATGGATATCTGGAAGAAGAGTTGTATGTGATGCAACTGGAAGGTTTTGTCGATCCAAAAGGTGCTAACAAAGTGTGCAAGCTCCAGCGATCCATTTATGGACTGGTGCAAGCATCTCGGAGTTGGAATAAACGCTTTGATAGTGTGATCAAAGCATATGGTTTTATACAGACTTTTGGAGAAGCCTGTATTTACAAGAAAGTGAGTGGGAGCTCTGTAGCATTTCTGATATTATATGTAGATGACATATTGTTAATTGGAAATGATATATAATTTCTGGATAGCATAAAGGGATACTTGAATAAAAGTTTTTCAATGAAAGACCTCGGTGAAGCTGCTTACATATTGGGCATCAAGATCTATAGAGATAGATCAAGACGTTTAATTTGACTTTCACAAAGCACATACCTTGATAAAGTTTTGAAAAAGTTCAAAATCGATCAGGCAAAGAAAGGGTTCTTGCCTGTATTACAGGGCGTGAAGTTGAGTCAGACTCAATGCCCGACCACCGCAGAAGATAGAGAGAAAATGAAAGATGTTCCCTATGCTTCAGCCATAGGCTCTATCATGTATGCAATGCTGTGTACCAGACATGATGTAAGCTTAGCAATAAGCTTGCAGGTAGATACCAAAGTAATCCAGGAGTGGATCACTGGACAGCGGTCAAGAACATCCTGAAATACGTGAAAAGGACTAAGGATATGTTTCTCATTTATGAAGGTGACAAAGAGCTAGTCGTAAATGGTTACGTCGATGCAAGCTTTGACACTGATCCGGACGATTCTAAATTGCAAACCGGATACGTGTTTTTATTAAACGGTGGAGCTATAAGTTGGTGCAGTTCTAAACAAAGTGTCGTGGCGGGATCTACATGCGAAGCGGAGTACATAGCTGCTTCGGAAGCAGCAAATGAAGGAGTCTGGATGAAGGAGTTCATTTCCGATCTAGGTGTCATACCTAGTGCATCGGGACCAATGAAGATCTTCTATGACAATACTGGTGCAATTGCCTTGGCAAAGGAATCCAGATTTCACAAGAGGACCAAGCACATCAAGAGACGCTTCAATTCCATCCGGGATCAAGTCCAGGTGGGAGACATAGAGATTTGCAAGATACATACGGATCTGAATGTTGCAGACCCGTTGACTAAGCCTCTTCCACGAGCAAAACATGATCAGCACCAAGACTCCATGGGTGTTAGAATCATTACTGTGTAATCTAGATTATTGACTCTAGTGCAAGTGGGAGACTGAAGGAAATATGCCCTAGAGGCAATAATAAAGTTATTATTTATTTCCTCATATCATGATAAATGTTTATTATTCATGCTAGAATTGTATTAACCGGAAACATGATACATGTGTGAATACATAGACAAACATAATGTCACTAGTATGCCTCTACTTTACTAGCTCATTAATCAAAGATCGTTATGTTTCCTAACCATAGACATGTGTTGTCATTTGATTAATGGGATCACATCATTAGGAGAATGATGTGATTGACTTGACCCATTCCGTTAGCCTAGCACTTGATCGTTTAGTATGTTGCTATTGCTTTCTTCATGACTTATACATGTTCCTACAACTATGAGATTATGCAACTCCCGTTTACCAGAGGAACACTTTGTGTGCTACCAAACGTCACAACGTAACTGGGTGATTATAAAGGAGCTCTACAGGTGTCTCCGAAGGTACATGTTGGGTTGGCGTATTTCGAGATTAGGATTTGTCACTCCGATTGTCGGAGAGGTATCTCTGGGCCCTCTCGGTAATGCACATCACTATAAGCCTTGCAAGCAATGTAGCTAATGAGTTAGTTACGGAATGATGCATTACATAACGAGTAAAGAAACTTGCCGGTAACGAGATTGAACTAGGTATTGAGATACCGACGATCGAATCTCGGGCAAGTAACATACTGATGACAAAGGGAACAACGTATGTTGTTATGCGGTTTGACAGATAAAGATCTTCGTAGAATATGTAGGAGCCAATATGAGCATCTAGGTTCCGCTATTGGTTATTGACCGTAAACAGTTCTAGGTCATGTCTACATAGTTCTCGAACCCGTAGGGTCCGCACGCTTAAGGTTTCGATGACAGTTATATTATGAGTTTATGAGTTTTGATGTACCGAAGGTTGTTCAGAGCCCCGGATGAGATCGGGGACATGACGAGGAGTCACGAAATAGGAGTCACGCTAAAGATTGATATATTGGACGACTATATTCGGACACCGGAAGATTTCCGGGTGATTTCGGAGAAAACCGGAGTGCCGGAGGGGTTACCGGAACCCCCCGGGGAAGTATTGGGCCTTAGTGGGCCTGAGGGGAGAGAGAGGGCAGCAGCCCAGGAGGTGGCGCGCCCCCTCCCATGGGGAGTCCGAATTGGACAAGGGGAGGGGGGCGCGACCCCTCTTTCCCTCTCCCTCTTCCTCTCTTTCCTTCCCCCTTCCTCCTTCCTAGTTGGACTAGGAAAGGGGAGTCCTACTCCCACTAGGAGGAGGACTCCCCCCACCTTGGCGCGCCCCCTAGGGCCGGCCGGCCTCCCACCTTGCTCCTTTATATCCGGGGGCAGGGGGGCACCTCTAGACACACAAGTTGATCTTCGTGATCATTCATTAGCCATGTGCGGTGCCCCCCTCCACCATATTCCACCTCGGTCATATCGTTGCAGTGCTTAGGCGAAGCCCTGCATCGGTAGAACATCATCATCATCACCACACCATCGTGCTGACGGAACTCATCCCCGACACCCTGCTGGATCGGAGTCCGGGGATCGTCATCGAGCTGAACGTGTGCTGAACTCGGACGTGCCGTACGTTCGGTACTTGGATCGGTCGGATCGTGAAGACGTACGACTACATCAACCGCGTTGTCATAACGCTTCCGCTTACGGTCTACGAGGGTACGTGGACAACACACTCCCCTCTTGTTGCTATGCATCACCATGTTCCTTGCATGTGCATAGGAATTTTTTTGAAGTTACTACGTTTCCCAACACTTGGAGGTGCTCGATTTTCTCTTGAAGCTTCAAGATGGTCTCCCCAATGACTTCGGCATCCACATTGTGGTTGTTGGTGAATTCCGTGATCATCATCTGGTTGGCGTTGAGTCCACGCTCCACCATCCCTTGGCACTTGAAAACTTGCTGCTCCACGGCTTCGAGCTTTTTCTCCACACTTCCGGTATGCCTTGGTTCCTCCACATCGCGGATGTGCAGCACCCCCTCACGCATCTCAATGGTTTGAGGGTGTTGCAGCACCTCTGCGAGATAGGGGTTGATAACCCTCTCTAAAAACTTGTCCCTGGGAGCGCTTGGAGACGACATGATGCTCTAGATATGAAAACAAAACAGCTCGAAACGAAAACAAAGGATATTTGCGTGATACGGTGGTCAAAACCTTCAGGAGTATATATAATGAATTTTTACCAACCAAAATACGTAACGTGCAAGAAAATGGAGTCCGGGAGGCACACGAGGTGCCCACGAGACAGGGGGGTGCGCCCAATAGGGGGGGAGCGCGCCCTCCACTCTCGTGGGGGCCTCGTGTCCCTTCCGGACTACTTCTTTCTTCCGAAAATTCTTAAATATTCCAAAACTGATAACAATTGCCATTGGAGTTGTTTTGGAGTCGGTTTACTTACCGTATCACATACTGATAACCCACAAGTATAGGGGATCGCAACAGTTTTTGAGGGTAGAGTATTCAACCCAAATTTATTGATTCGGCACAAGGGGAGCCAAAGAATATTCTCAAGTATTAGCAGCTGAGTTGTCAACTCAACCACACCTGGAAACTTAGTATCTGCAGCAAAGTGTTTAGTAGCAAAGTAATATGATAGTGGTGGTAACGGTAACAAAAGTAAAGACAGCAAAAGTAATGTTTTTGGTATTTTTGTACTGATTGTAACAGTAGCAACGGAAAAGTAAATAAGCGAGAACTAGTATATGGAAAACTCGTAGGCACCGGATTAGTGATGGATAATTATGTCGGATGCGGTTCGTCATGTAACAGTAATAACATAGGGTGACACAGAACTAGCTCCAATTCATCAATGTAATGTAGGCATGTATTCTGAATATAGTCATACGTGCTTATGGAAAAGAACTTGCATGACATCTTTTGTCCTACCCTCCCGTGGCAGCAGGGTCCTATTGGAAACTAAGGGATATTAAGGCCTCCTTTTAATAGAGAACCGGAACAAAGCATTATCACATAGTGAATACATGAAATCCTCAAACTATGGTCATCACCGGGAGTGGTCCCGATTATTGTCACTTCAGGGTTGCCGGATCATAACACATAGTAGGTGACTATAGACTTGCAAGATAGGATCAAGAACTCACATATATTCATGAAAACATAATAGGTTCAGATCTGAAATCATGGCACTCAGGCCCTAGTGACAAGCATTAAGCATAGCAAAGTCATAGCAACATCAATCTCAGAACATAGTGGATACTAGGGATCAAACCCTAACAAAGCTAACTTAATTACATGATAAATCTCATCCAACCCATCACCATCCAGCAAGCCTACGATGGAATTACTCATGCTCGGCGGTGAGATTCATGAAATTGGTGATGGAGGATGGTTGATGATGACGACGGCGACGAATCCCCCTCTCCGGAGCCTCGAAGGGACTCTAGGTCAGCCCTCCCAAGAGAGATTAGGGCTTGGCGGTGGCTCCATATGGTAAAACGCGATGATTTCTTCTCTCCAAATTTTTTCTCCCCGAAAGCCAATATATGGAGTTGGAGTTGGCATCGGAGGGTCTCCAGGGGGCCCACGAGGTAGGGGGGTGCGCCCAGGAGGTGGGGGGCGCCCCCCACCCTCGTGGATAGGGTGTGGGCCCCCTGGTCTTCATCTTTGGCGAGGATTTTTTATTATTTGTTGTAAGATATACCGTGGAGTTTCAGGCCATTCTGAGAACTTTTGTTTTCTGCACATAAAACAACATCATGGCAATTCTGCTGAAAACAGTGTCAGTCCGGGTTAGTTCCATTCGAATCATACAAGTTAGAGTCCAAAACAAGGGCAAAAGTGTTTGGAAAAGTAGATACGACGGAGACATATCAACTCCCCCAAGCTTAAACCCTTGCTTGTCCTCAAGCAATTCAGTTGACAAACTGAAATGGAAAAAGAAAAACTTTTACAAACTCTGTTTGCTCTTGTTGTTGTACCTATCTCAAGCCAGCATTCAGGTTTTCAGCAAAGATCATAACTAACCACATTTGCAATAATTCTCAGGTCTCATATTTACTCATATCAATAACATAATCAGCTAGCAAGCCATAATAATAAATCTCGGATGACAACACTTTCTCAAAATAATCATAATATGATATAACAAGATGGTATCTCGCTAGCCCTTTCTGAGACCGCAAAACATAAATGCAGAGCACCTTCAAAGATCAAGGACTTACCAGACATCGTAATTCATGGTAAAAGAGATCCAATCATAGTCATACCCGATATAAATTAACAGTAATGAATGCAAATGACAGCTGTGCTCTCCAGCTAGTGCTTTTAATAAGAGGGTGATGACTCACATAAAAGTAAATAGATAGGCCCTTCGCAGAGGGAAGCAGGGATTTGTAGAGGTGCCATAGCTCGCTTTTGAAACAGAGATAAATTATATTTTGAGCGGCATACTTTCATTGTCAACATAACAACTAAGAGATGACGATATCTTCCATGCTAAACAAATTATAGGCGGTTCCCAAACAGAATGGTAAAGTTTATACTCCCCCTCCTCCACAAGCATCAATCCATGGCTTGCTCAAAACTACGAGTGCCTCCAACATTCAACGGGTCCCAGGGGAAGTTTTGTTTGCAATTATTTTGATTTAGTTTGCATAATGCATGGGACTTGGCATCCCGGTGACCAGCCATTTTCTCGTGAATGAGGAGCGAAGTCCACTCCCCTTGAGAATAACCCGCCTAACACGGAAGATAAGGGCAGCCCTAGTTGATATATGAGCTACTCGAGCATGCAAAACAGAATGTTTATTTAAAGGTTTAGAGTTTGGCACATACAAATTTACTTGGAACGGCAGGTAGATACCGCGTATAGGAAGGTATAATGGACTCATATGGAATAACTTTGGGGTTTAAGGGAGTGGATGCACAAGCAGTATTCCCTCTTAGTACATGTGAAGGCTAGCAAAAGACTGGGAAGCGACCAACTAGAGAGTGACAACAGTCATGAACATGCATTAAAATTAATAAACATTGAATACAAGCATGAGTAGGATATAATCCACCATGAACATAAATATCGTGAAGGCTATGTTGATTTGTTTCAACTACATGCGTGAACATGTGCCAAGTCAAGTCACTTAAATCATTCAAAGGAGGATACCACCCCATCATACCACATCACAACCATTTTAATAGAATGTTGGCACGCAAGGTAAACCATTATAAATCATAGCTAGTCAAGCATGGCATGAGCAACTATGATATCTAGTTGTCATTGCAAACATGTTTATTCATAATAAGTTGAATCAAGAACGATGAACTCATCATATTTACAAAAATAGAAGAGGTCGAGTTCATACCAGCTTTTCCCATCTCAGGCAGTCCATCATATATCATCATAATTGCCTTTCACTTGCACGACCAAACGGTGTGTATAATAATAAGAGTGCATGTGCATTGGATTAAGCTAGAATCTGCAAGCATTCAATATACAGGAGAAGACAAGGCAATATGGGCTCTTGGTTAAATCAACAATAATGCATATAAGAGCCACTTCAACAATTTAATCATGGTCTTCTCCTACTGACCCCCAAAGAAAAGAAAAGAAATAAAAACTATTTAGACGGGAAAGCTCCCAACAAGCAAAAGAAGAACGGGAAATATTTTTGGGTTTTCTTTTTAATTACTACAGCAAGGAAATAAACTACTACTAATTTTTTTGGTTTTTTCTTGAGGTTTATTAAACACACAAGAAGAAAGCCGGAAAAAGAAAATAAACTAGCATGGATATTACAGTGAAAGAGTATGAGCAATGACATCTAGCAATGAGTGTGTGTGAACATAAATGTAATGTCGGTGAGAAATACGTACTCCCCCAAGCTTAGGCTTTTGGCCTAAGTTGGTCTATTGCAAGGGATAGCCTGGCGGATACCCGTTGGTGTAGCTGGGGTCATACTGCGATGAAGAAGACTCTGACTGCCACTGGCTGGCAACCACCTCTGGATCCCAAGAATAAACAGACTGTCGTGGAGGCTCATCTTGTGGCTCCGGTTCCGGGGCTGGTGCAGGATTCCGATAGGCTTGAATGGCCACCCACGGAACGATGTGAGGACCTGCAGACAAGTTAAACAAACAGGGAGCAGGCAAAGTAATAGTCTCAGGGTGATGTTTATCAAAGTATAATTTATATTTGACCTCCCCTTCACGACTCTTAACAAGAAAGTCATGCGCTAGCATACTCTTATAATCTAAATAAGCATGGGGCAACGATGTCTCTTCTTTCTCCTCAGGCCTAACAGGTATTTCAAAATATTCAGCTAGGCATCAAGCATAAATGCCTCCAAAGATGGGGCCCTTAGTACGGTTCATACTTAACCGTCTAGCAACAATTCCACCCATACTAACAGAGTTATTGCGGTATAAACCATGGAAAAAAATAATAATATGAGGAACACTAAGGTTTCCACACTTCCCGCGTCCAAACAAGCAATGACTAGCAAATAAGGCAAAGTAGCATAAAACAGGAAAATGTATGCTAGTAATCCTTGCATCAGACACCTTCCTGGTTTCCCCCGCAGTGATAGTGTTAATAAAAGTTTCTACTTTGTTACGGTGTGGTCCATCCAAGGTGCCCTCAAAGGGTATTTTGCAAACCTAGCAAAATTCAGCTAATGGCATCTCCTTAACAACGTCATATAAATGAAACTCTACTGATGGAGGTGATTTCTTAGGGAAAAAGTAGAAGTTTTGCACAAAAGTATTTGTGAGTAAGAGATACTGATGACGTTGGTCATGGAGGAAGTTGGTGAGGCCAGCATTCTCAATCAATAAATAGCAATCCTCATACATCCCGGCTCTCCTCAAGAAGTCATCAGAAGGCCATTCACACGGCCGGACCTCCGCGGTGCGAGGCAAATTAAATTTGGGCTTCTGCTCTTCTTCCTTTTGTTTTTCCTTCGAGCTTCGGCTCGACGAGCCCCTCAAAAGTCTCTTCATTATTTCTGAAACAATCTAAAGTTTTTAGTAACTTCAAACAAAAGTGAACCAACTTCAATAAAATACTACTCCCACAAGTGCCTAGAGCCTATATCAAGCATTAGAACTACTTGGAACCATATAAATTTGACATGCAAGCTCAAGAACATGGTCACCTATGCAGCATAAAATTCCAATGAATAAAGCACTAGAAAAAAAACTAATTGGACCAATGGAGGAGTCACATACCAAGAAACAATCTCCCCAAGCAGTTTTGCGAGAGGTGCTTTGAGCAAGGAGATCGAAAATCACAACAACAGGGGCTGGAACTCGTGCTTGAGTTGGTTTTTCGTGTTTGTGTGAGGCAGAGGAAGAAGATGGGTGTAGGGATAAGTGGAGGAGGGCCACTATGGGCCCATGAGGCAGGGGGGCGCGCCCAGGGGGGTAGGGCGCGCCCTCCACCCTCGTGGCCAGGTGGCTGCTCCTCCCGCGGTAATTTTTGCACAGTAAATCCTCAAATATTCCTGAAAAAATCATATTAAATTGGCATGGCATTCTGAGGACTTTTATTTTCGGGATATTTTTATATTGCACGGATAAGTCAGGAAACAGACAGAAAAAAATACTATTTTACTTTATTTCTACTAAATAACAGAAAATATAAAGAGGGTACAGAAGGTTGTGCTTCTAGTTTCATCCATCTCATGCTCATCAAAAGGAATCCACTAACAAGGTTGATCAAGTCTTGTTAACAAACTCATTCCAAATAACATGGAACCGGAGAAATTTCGAATAACACTATGTTACCTCAACGGGGATATGGACATCCCCAATAATAAGTATATCATATTTTTTCTTGACAGTAGGGAGAGGAAATTCAAAACCTCCAAAAATGATAGTTGGAACTTTTTCAATAGAGTTGATACTATAGACTTGAGGTTGTTTCCTCGGAAAGTGTACCGTGTGCTCATTACCATTAACATGAAAAGTGACATTGCCTTTGTTGCAATCAATAACAGCCCCTGCAGTATTAAGGAAAGGTCTTCCAAGAATAATAGACATACTATCATCCTCGGGAATATCAAGAATAACAAAGTCCGTTAAAATAGTAACGTTTGCAACTACAACAGGCACATCCTCACAAATACCGACAGGTACAACAGTTGATTTATCAGCCGTTTGCAAGGATATTTCAGTAGGTGTCAACTTATTCAAGTCAAGTCTACGATATAAAGAGAGAGACATAACACTAACACCAGCTCCAAGATCACATAAAGCGGTTTTAACATAATTTCTCTTAATTGAGCATGGTATAGTAGGTACTCCTGGATCTCCAAGTTTCTTTGGTATTCCACCTTTAAAAGTGTAATTAGCAAGCATGGTGGAAATTTCAGCTTCCGGTATCTTTCTTTTATTAGTAATGATATCCTTCATATACTTAGCATAAGTATTTGTTTTGAGCACATCAGTCAATCGCATACGCAAAAAGATGGGTCTAATCATTTCAGCAAAGCGCTCAAAATCCTCATCATCCTTTTTCTTGGATGGTTTCAAAGGAAAAGGCATGGGTTTCTGAACCCATGGTTCCCTTTCTTTACCATGTTTCCTAGCAACGAAGTCTCTTTTATCATAACGTTAATTCTTTGATTGTGGGTTATCAAGATCAACAGCAGGTTCAACTTCTACATCATTATCATTACTAGGTTGAGCATCATCATGAACATCATCATTAACATTTTCACTAGGTTCATGTTCATTACCAGATTGTGTTTCAGCATCAGACATAGAGATATCATTTGGATTCTCAGGTGGTTCAGCAATAGGTTCACTAGAAGTTTGCAAGGTCCTATCATTTTTCTTTTTCTTCCTTTTAGAAGAACTAGGTACATCAATATTATTTCTCTGAGAATATTGCTCGATTCTCTTAGGGTGGCCTTCAGGATACAAAGGTTCCTGGGTCATTCTACCAGTTCTAGTAGCCACTCTAACAGCATAATCATTTTTCTTACTGTTCATTTCATCAAGCACTTCTTTCTGAACTTTAAGTACTTGTTCTACTTGAGTGGTAACCATAGAAGCATGTTTGCTAATAAGTTTAAGTTCACCTCTAATATTAGCCATATAATCATCCAAGCGTTTAATCATATAGGTATTTTTTTAATTGTCTACCAAAATAAGCATTAAAGTCATCTTGCTTAAACATAAAGTCATCAAACTCATCCAAGCACTGACTAGCAGTTTTAGTAGGAGGGACTTCAGCTTTATCATATCTATAGAGAGAATTTACCTTTACTACCTGTGTCGGGATATCGGGATCAGGAGGTTCTTCAGTGAATAAAGAATTGAGATCATTTACTTCTTCAACAGGCGGTAAATTAAGACCGTGTATTTCTTCAATAGGAGGTAAATTCTTAACATCTTCAGCTTTAATACCCTTTTCTTTCATAGATTTCTTTGCCTCTTGCATATCTTCGGGACTGAGAAATAGAACACCTCTCTTTTTCAGAGTTGGTTTAGGAATAGGCTTAGTAATTGGCTCTGGAGCTGGCTCAGGAGGTGCCCAATTTTTTTCATTTTTCAACATATTATTCAATAGAATTTCAGCTTCATCCGGTGTTCTTTCCCTGAAAAGAGAACCAGCACAACTATCCAGGTAATCTCTGGAAGCATCGGTTAGTCCATTATAAAAGATATCAAGTATTTCAGGTTTCTTAAGAGGATGATTAGGCAAAGCATTAAGTAACTTGAGAAGCCTCCCCCAAGCTTGTGGGAGACTCTCTTCTTTAATTTGCACGAAGTTGTATATTTCCCTCAAAGCAGCTTGTTTCTTATGAGCAAGGAAATATTTAGCAGAGAAGTAATAAATCATATCCTGGGGACTACGCACACAACCAGGATCAAGAGAATTAAACCATATCTTAGCATCACCCTTTAATGAGAATGGAAATATTTTGAGTATATAAAAGTAGCGCGATCTCTCATCATTAGTAAACAGGGCGGCTATATCATTTAACTTAGTAAGATGTGCCGCAACAGTTTCAGATTCATAGCCATAGAAAGGATCATATTCAACAAAAGTAATTATATCTGGATCAACAGAAAATTCATAATCCTTATCAGGAACACAAATAGGTGAAGTAGCAAAAGCAGGGTCGGGTTTCATTCTATCTCTAAGAGATTCTTTACTCCATTTAACTAGCAGCCTCTTAAGTTCGTATCTATCCTGGCAGGCAAAAATAGTTGCAGAAGATTCCGCATAAAAAAGATAACCCTCAAGAATAGCAGGCATATCTTCATCATCACTTTCATCAATATTATTAGTTTCAATAATTTCTCTCTCTCTCTCTAGACCTAGAAATTTGTTCATCAAGAAATTCACCAAGGGGCATAGTAGTATCAAGCAAAGAAGTAGTTTCATCATAAGTGTCATGCATAGCAGAAGTGGCATCATCAATAACATGGGACATATCGGAACGAATATCAGAAGTAGGTTTAGGTGTCGCTAGCTTACTCATAACAGAAGGTGAATCAAGTGCAGAGCTAGATGGCAGTTCCTTACCTCCCCTCGTAGTCGAGGGATAAATTGTTCTCTTAGCGTCTTTCAAGTTCTTCATAGTGTCCAGCAGATATAAATCCCAAGTGACTCAAAGAATAGAGCTATGCTCCCCGGCAACGGTGCCAAAAAAAGGTCTTGATAACCCACAAGTATAGGGGATCGTAACAGTTTTCGAGGGTAGAGTATTCAACCCAAATTTATTGATTCGACACAAGGGGGGCCAAAGAATATTCTCAAGTATTAGCAGCTAAGTTGTCAATTCAACCACACCTGGAAACTTAGTATCTGCAGCAAAGTGTTTAGTAGCAAAGTAATATGATAGTGGTGGTAACGGTAACAAAAGTAAAGACAGCAAAAGTAATGTTTTTAGTATTTTTGTAGTGATTGTAACAGTAGCAACGGAAAAGTAAATAAGCGAGAACCAATATATGGAAAACTCGTAGGCACCGGATTAGTGATGGATAATTATGCCTGATGCGGTTCGTCATGTAACAGTCATAACATAGGGTGACACAGTACTAGCTCCAATTCATCAATGTAATGTAGGCATGTATTCCGAATATAGTCATACGTGCTTATGGAAAAGAACTTGCATGACATCTTTTGTCCTACCCTCCCGTGGCAGCGGGGTCCTATTGGAAACTAAGGGATATTAAGGCCTCCTTTTAATAGAGAACCGGAACAAAGCATTATCACATAGTGAATACATGAACTCCTCAAACTATGGTCATCACCGGGAGTGGTCCCGATTATTGTCACTTCGGGGTTGCCGGATCATAACACATAGTAAGTGACTATAGACTTGCAAGATAGGATCAAGAACTCACATATATTCATGAAAACATAATAGTTTCACATCTGAAATCATGGCACTCGGGCCCTAGTGACAAGCATTAAGCATAGCAAAGTCATAGCAACATCAATCTCAAAACATAGTGGATACTAGGGATCAAACCCTAACAAAGCTAACTCGATTACATGATAAATCTCATCCAACCCATCACCATCCAGCAAGCCTACGATGGAATTACTCACGCTCGGCGGTGAGCATCATGAAATTGGTGATGTAGGATGGTTGATGATGACGACGATGATGAATCCCCCTCTTCGGAGCCCCGAACGGACTCCAGATCAGCCCTCCCGAGAGAGATTAGGGCTTGGCAGCGGCTCCATATCGTAAAACGCGATGATTTCTTCTCTCCAATTTTTTTCTCCCCGAAAGCCAATATATGGAGTTGGAGTTGGCGTCGGAGGGTCTCCAGGGGGCCCACGAGGTAGGGGCGCGCCCAGGAGGGGGGGTGCCCCCCACCCTCGTGGACAGGGTGTGGGCCCCCTGGTCTTCATCTTTGGTGAGGATTTTTTTATTATTTATTCTAAGATATTCCGTGGAGTTTAAGGTAATTTCGAGAACTTTTGTTTTCTGCACAAAAAACAACATCATGGCAATCCTGCTGAAAACAACGTCAGTCCGGGTTAGTTCCATTCGAATCATACAAGTTAGAGTCCAAAACAAGGGAAAAAGTGTTTGGAAAAGTAGATACGATGGAGACGTATCACATACCTATTCCTTTTCGGAGTCTGGAACATTCTGGAAAGTGTCCCTTATGTATTCCTCCGGGGTTACGGTTTCAATAATATTAGTTTCAACATTGATAGGATTACCTGAAATATAATGTTTAACTCTTTGACCGTTTACCACCCTCAGACTTGTGCCTTCGAAGTTGTTGATTTTTCATGGCACCAGAACGATAGACCTCCTTGATAACGTAAGGACCTTCCCATTTAGAGAGAAGTTTTCCTGCAAAAACTCTTAAATGAGAGTTGAATAATAACACATAATCTCCTATGTTAAACTCACGCTTTTGTATCCTCTTGGCATGCCAGCGTTTGACTTTTTCTTTAAATAGCTTGGCATTCTCATAGGCTTGCGTTCTCCATTCATCAAGTGAGCTAATATCAAACAACCTCTTCTCACCGGCAAGTTTGAAGTCATAGTTGAGCTCTTTAATAGCCCAATATGCTTTATGTTCAAGTTCAAGAGGTAAATGACACGCTTTTCCATAAACCATCTTATATGGAGACATACCCATAGGATTTTTGTATGCAGTTCTATAGGCCCATAATTCATCATCAAGTTTTATGGACCAATTCTTTCTAGATCTATTCACAGTCTTTTGCAAAATTAATTTGAGCTCTCTATTGCTCAACTCTACTTGACCACTAGACTGCGGATGATAAGGAGATGCGATTCTATGATTAACATCATACTTAGCAAGCATCTTACGGAAAGCACCATGAATAAAATGTGAACCACCATCAGTCATAAGATATCTAGGGACTCCAAACCTCGGAAAAATAACTTATTTAAGCATTTTAATAGAAGTGTTATGATCAGCACTACTAGTTGGAATAGCTTCTACCCACTTACTAACGTAATCATCAGCAACTAAAATATGTGTATAACCATTGGAGGCAGGAAAAGGTCCCATATAATCACAGCCCCAAACATCAAACGGTTCAATAACAAGGGAGTAATTCATAGGCATTTCTTGACGTCTACTAATGTTACCTATTCTTTGACATTCATCACAAGATAAGACAAATTTACGAGCATCTTTGAAGAGAGTAAGCCAATAAAAACCAGATTGTAGTACCTTGTGTGCAGTTCTATCTCCAGCGTAGTGTCCTCCATAGGATTCAGAGTGACACTTGCATAGGATCTATTCCTATTCATGCTCAGGCACACAACGCCTAATAACACCATCTACTCCTTCTTTATAAAGGTGTGGGTCATCCCAGAAGTAATGTCTTAAATCATAAAAGAACTTTTTCTTTTGCTGGTATGTGAAACTAGGGGGTATAAATTTAGCAACAATGTAATTAGCATAATCAGCATACCAAGGAGCAGCACGAGAAGATTTAATGACCGCTAATTGTTCATCAGGAAAGCTATCATCAATAGGCAGTGGGTCATCAAGAACATTCTCTAACCTAGACAAGTTGTCTACAACGGGGTTCTCAGCTCCCTTTCTATCAATAATATGCAAGTCAAATTCTTGGAGCAAGAGAACCCATCTAATGAGTCTAGGCTTAGCATATTTCTTTCCCATGAGATATTTAATAGCAGCATGATCAATGTGAATAGTAACTTTGGAATCAACAATATAAGGTCTAAACTTATCACATGCAAACACAACTGCGAAAAACTCTTTTTCAGTAGTAGCATAATTTCTCTGGGCAGTATCAAGAGTCTTACTAGAATACTGGATAACATTCAATTTCTTATCGACTCTTTGCCCTAGAACAGCACCTACAGCATAATCACTAGCATCGCACATAATTTCAAAAGGTAAATTCCAATCAGGTGGTTGAACAATTGGTGCAGTGATCAAAGCTTTCTTAAGTATTTCAAATGCTTCTACACAATCATCATCAAAGACAAAAGGAATATCTTTTTGCAATAAATTAGTCAGAGGCCTAGAGATTTTAGAAAAGTCCTTAATGAACCTCCTATAAAAACTGGCATGACCAAGGAAACTTCTTATACCTTTTATGTCCTTGGGACATGGCATCTTTTCAATAGCATCAACTTTGGTTTTATCAATTTCAATACCTCTCTCACAGATCTTGTGCCCCAAGACAATGCCTTCATTAAACATAAAGTGACACTTTTCCCAATTCAGGACGAGACTAGTGTCTTCACATCTCTGCAAAACTCGATCAAGGTTGCTCAAACAATCATCAAAAGTGGATCCATAAACAGAAAAGTCATCCATGAATACCTCACAAATCTTTTCACAAAAATTAGAGAATATAGCCATCATGCATCTTTGAAAGGTAGCAGGTGCATTACATAAACCGAAAGGCATACGTCTATAAGCAAAAGTACCAAAAGGGCAAGTAAAAGTAGTTTTAGATTGATCCTTCGCTGACACAAGTATCTGAGAGAAACCAGAATAACCATCTAGAAAGCAGAAATGAGTGTGTTTGGATTGTCTTTCTAGCATTTGATCAATAAAAGGTAAAGGGTAATGATCTTTCTTAGTAGCTTTATTTAACTTACAGAAATCAATTACCATCCTATAACCTGTAATAATTCTTTGCGGGATCAATTCATCTTAATCATTGGGAACAACGGTAATACCTCCCTTTTTAGGAACACAATGGACAGGGCTTACCCATTCACTATCAACAACGGGATAAATTATACCTGCCTCAAGGAGCTTTAGTATCTCCTTTCTTACCACTTCCTTCATCTTGGGATTTAGTCATCGTTGAGGATCTCTAACTCGTTTGGCATCTTTCTCCATTGTAATTTTGTGTTGGCATAATGTGGGACTAATGCCCTTAAGATCATCCAGGGTATATCCAATAGCTGCTCGGTGCTTCTTTAGAGTTTTCAATAATCTTTCTTCTTCTTGCTCTGAAAGGTTAGCACTAATAATAACAGGATATATTTTATTTTCATCAAGATAAGCATACTTAAGATTATGAGGTAATGGTTTGAGTTCAAACACGGGATCACCCTTGGGTGGAGGGGGATCCCCAGGAATTTCAACGGGAAGGTTATGTTTCAGCATAGGTTCCTGTTTAAGGAACACTTCATCTATTTCCCTTCTTTCCTTCATAAACATATCGTTTTCATGGTCTAGCAAATATTGTTCTAATGGATCAGTAGGAGGCACGGCAATGGAAGCAAGACCAATAATATCATCTTTACTAGGTGGTTCCCTATCACGAGGTTGTCTACGGAACTTAGCAAAATTAAACTCATGGGACATACACTACTAGGGAAAAGCCTATACACAGAATCTTAGCAGCGGCGCGGCTCAAAAAGGAGAGCTGCTGCTAATTAGTAGTAGCGCGTGTGCGGGAAACACGCTACTGATAAGTTTTTAGCAGTAGCGTGCTCGGTGTAAACCGCGCTGCTACAAATATCGACCGGCAGTGTCCACCAAACTCCATTTAGCAGTAGCGCGGTGCCTCGAGCCGTGCTACTGCTATGGATGTAGTAGTAGCGCGCTTTTTCTGAGGTCGCTGCTGCTAAACTTCAAATTGGCTCACTTTTTTGTCCCGGTTAGCAGTAGCGTTGTTGCCCAAAGCGCGTTGCTGCTACTTCCTTAGCAGCAACGCATTTTAACTCCCGTGCTACTGCTAATCCGCACCAACCCACTACCTTTTCCCCACCCGTCCCTCCCCTCCCCCTCCTCTCTTCCCTTTTCCCCCTACCTCCCACATGCTCCCACTCTCACTCTTCTTCTTCCTCAATACTTCTCTCCCATTACTCTCTCTCTTCTATCTAGCTTTCTCTCTCTTCATTACTCCTACCTAACTACACCACCTCCATTAATGCATCTCCTTTCTCTTTTTCCTTTCCCCTCCACTAGTTGAAGTTGTCTCCTCCCAAATTAGGTAGCTAGGTAGATGTAGGATTTAGTTAAGTGACCTTTTGCCCCCTAACTAGATCTATCTTTGTCATGAAGAGCTTTGTGCACTTTTGATCTCGCTACAACATCATCTCCCACCATGTGCTCGATCTCGAGATAGAGGTGATGAAAATTTCATGCTTTTGAAAAATGGAAATATGTTTATGTGTGTGTGATATGTTTGTGGAAATTGTGTGTGTGGCATGAGTTGACGCCAAATTGTGCTTTTGAGTTGCCTATGTTTTGCCGAAATGTCGATTTATTTTCGTTTCGGCGAATTCCGGGCAAACTCTAGATCCATATATGTCCTATTTTTAGGGAAGGTCATGCCAAATTTTTGTATGACTTTGATGCATGCATGCATTTTTATCATCAATTTGTTTATTATTACCGTGTAGAGTTGACGATGGTCAGTGGAACGATGGTGGACAGGTGGTTGCAGTCGGCGGTGCAGGACATGAAAGAAAATAACCGGACAGAGGTTTTATGTCCGTGTCGAAAATGCAAACGAATAGTTTGGCTCGACCCCCATGACGATGGTCGTGTCGAAGCGCACCTGCTCATGACTGGTTTCATGGATGGCTATACTCGGTGGATAACTGAAGATGAGGATGACGATGTTGAGGATGCCGATGGGGCAGGCAATGATGACACGGGGCAAGACGAAGAGATGATCAATAATGGCGGCGGTGAAGAGGCCGGACATGGCGGCGGAGAAGGGGCCGGACATGGTGGAGGAGAAGGGGCCGGACATGGTGGCGGAGAGAACGACATGGACTCCACGCAGCAGAGTTCGTCGGTACTAACTTCAATCGTGCGGGACCCTCGTGTTCAAGCATTGCTTCGCAAGGAGACGAGTACTGAGAGAGCTGCTTCTAGAGAGGAGGCTAAGCTGGAGCAACTGGTGGTAGACTCGAACACTCCATTTTATGATGGTTGCAATCCTGAGGTGACCCGCTTGAGTTTCACGCTCCAACTCCTGAAGACGAAGGCTAAAAACAAATGGACCGACACTAGCCTCGATGAGCATCTCAAGTACCTAAAGGATGTTCTTCCCGCGGGTAATCTATGTCCTACTAGTGTTGATGAGGCCAAGAAGATCGTGTGCCCTCTTGATCTGCCACACGTTAGATACCATGCATGCATCAACAATTGTATAATTTATCGGAAGGAGCACGCGGAAAAAACAAGCTGTCCGGTGTGCAATGCTTCTCGATACAAGAAGGCCGGGAAGAAATGTCCCCAGAAAGTTGTATGGTACTTACCGATCACTCCCCGTCTCCAGAGAGATTTTGTTGATCCCAAGGAAGCAAAGCTAATGCGCTGGCACGCGGAGAGGAAGAAGCCCGACGATGGAGATGATCCGAAGCTGAGACACGTGAAGGATGGAAGCCAGTGGAGAGCGTTAAACAGCTTCTATCGGTATTTTGAATGTGATGCAAGGAACATCGTGCTCGGCGCGTGTACCGATGGCATGAATCCGTTCGGCAACCAAAACACCAACCATAGCACATGGCCCGTGTTTGTATGGATGTACAACCTCCCCCCTGGTTGTGCATGAAATCGAAGTACATTCACATGAGCATGCTTATTCAAGGGCCGAAACAACCAGGAAATAATATTAATTTGTATCTGGGGCTACTTCAAGAGGATTTAGACACGTTATGGAAAACACCGGCCATGACATGGGACGCCAGCAAAGGTGAATATTTCAACATGAGAGTCGTGCTGATCATGACAGTGCAGGACTATCTCGGTTACGGATATGTGGCAGGCCAGGTGTGCCATGGATATTGCGGATGCACGCGGTGCATGGATGATACGACGTCTCAGCAGCTAACGTCAAGGAAAGATGGCGGGTCTGGGAAAATCTTGTACATGGGGCATCGAAGATGGCTTGAACAGGACGACCCGTGGAGAAACCGTGGAGATCTATTCAATGGTCACGCTGAGCATCGAGGACCTCCATGTAAGCGGAGCGGTGCCGAAATCGATGAGCTATTGAAAAACTGGAAGGAGTGCCCCGCGCCGGGAAAGATGATGAGAAAGGCGCCGGAGCCGCTGCTGAAGGTATGGAAGACGAGGTCTACGTTCTGGGACTTGGAGTACTGGCACAAACTCGATACACCTCATTGCCTTGATCAAATGCATATCTGTAAGAATGTCCTTGAGAGCTTGCTCGCAACACTGATGAACATGCCGGATAAGACCAAGGATGGGCTGAAGGCAAGAAAAGACTTGCAAGATTTGAAAATCAGGGAAGATCTGCACATGCCGCCCCGTAAAATGTCAGACGAGACAGAGACGGAGACAGAGGCACGGGAGAAGAAGGGCAAGAAAATAAAGAAAGAGGATTATTGCCCCCCTACTTGCTTCACCTTAAGTCAGGCTGAGATCAATCAATTCTTTAAGTGCCTTACCGGAGTCAAAGTTAGTTCCGGTTACTGTGGCAAGATAAGCAGATATCTAGACACGGACAAGAAAAGGTTCAGCGGGATGAAGTCTCATGACTGTCATGTGATGATGACGCAGATACTACCTGTTGCCCTTAGAGGGATAATGGACAAGCACGTCCATGACACGCTTATTGGTCTCTGCAACTTTTTCAATATCATCTCTCGAAAGTCGATCAGTGTGAAGCAGCTCCGAAGGCTACAGGAAGAGATTGTTGTGATACTGAATGAGCTTGAGATGTACTTCCCGCCCGCGTTCTTTGACGTGATGGTGCATCTGTGTGTCCATATTGTGGATGACATAATAGACCTGGGGCCGTCATTCCTGCACAACATGATGCCGTTTGAGAGGATGAATGGGATCATCAAAGGATTCGTTCGTAACATGTCCCGTCCGGATGGAAGCATCGTCCAGGGCTAGTTGGCACAAGAGTGCATCTATTTCTGTGAGAATTTTCTATATGGCGCAGACCAGCCGCCTGGTGTTAGTGTTGGTTTGCCCGTTAACAAGCACGATGGGAGGCTCGAAGGAGATGGTCACTGCAACAGTCGCAGGGAACTGCACGTGGCATACTCCGATCAACGCAGCGACTTTGACAGAGCAAACTTGGTAGTGCTACAACACCTAGATGAGGTAGATCCTTTCGTGGCACTGCACAAAGAAATTATCGCAAAGAAGTATCGTGACCGGGGGGGTATGCAGGACGAACGCCGAAGTTACTAGAGAGCACAACTCCACCTTCCTGCATTGGTTCAAAGAGCATATTATTGCTAATCCCCCGGATGAGGGCTCTAAGGACGGATTGCTCATATACGCCTTAGCACATGGCTCCTCGCCCAACCTCGTAACCTATCAGGCATATGATATCAACGGATACACGTTCTACACGGAGGCCAAAGATATGGACAGTGATGATCAGAACTCAGGGGTGATGATGGAATGCATGACCGGCAGCGACAATAGCGCAACTGAACGATTTTATGGACAATGATGATCAGAACACGGAGGCCAAATCCCCACTCTCTCTTCCCCCGTCGCTCGCCCCCGACCCCGGCATCGGCGCTCGCCCCCGACCCCGGCATCGGCGCTCGCCCCCGACCCCGGCATCGGCGCTCGCCCCCGACCCCGGCGTTCGCCCCCGACCC
>NC_041391.1:142796082-142845168 GCF_002162155.2 Triticum dicoccoides
CCAACCCGTCGGCCCTCGCCTCCCTCCTCTGCTTCCTCCCCTCCCATCCTCGACCGTCATCGGGCCTGCCTCCTTGCCCCTGCACCCTCTGAAACCCCCCCTCTCTCTATGCTAGGGTTCTTCGGTTAATTTACTTAGGTTTTAGTTAGGGCAGTCTATTAATTGGGTTATCTATTTAGTTATGAATTTAGCTAGGTTTCAAAATTAGCTGAATTTATATGCAAATTTGAACTGGACATGTGATATGTGGATATGTCATGTTTTGTACATGTCATGTTTGGAAAATGATCTGAGTGGCCTATGTTACGCCGGAATGTTGATTCATTTCCGTTCCGGTGAATTTCAGGCGCTCGATATGTCCATTTTTTAGCAAAGGTCATGCCGAAATTTCCCGTGAATAGAGGCATGATTTGTGCTACATAGTTGGCATATCGAGTGCTGGCACATAGATTTCTGTTTATGTCATTTCTCATTAATTCATACTTTTAGAAATAAATGAGGACACTTAATCATAGGAAACATGTCGAACAACAAAGAAACTGGGCCTTCTGACCAAGATGCAGACGAGATGGATTATGAGGGTGAACAAGAGTACCTCGAATATTTGACTGCTAAGCAAGGTTTGCAGGTCGGCCTCGATGATGGTGCTGACACCGACATCGACACCGACGGCGCCGTCACTGATGGCGGCGCCAAGACTGGTGGGGAAGGTACCGGCGGGGAAGATACCGGCGGGGATGGTACCGGCCCTGATGCCGCTACCGAAAATAGGAAGCATAAGAAGCAGAGGATACGAAAACCTAACAAACTAGGGATCAGACGACTTGTGATCACAAAGATGGCACCTAGCAAGTTTGAGCCGTTAGAGACGGAAGAACCTCGCAAGTGCTATGGGAACCAAGTAGGATGCATCCTACGGGAATGCGCGAGCATCAACGACGATGACTTAAGGAGTAAAGAACATTTGACGCAGTTGCTCCTAACGAAGTTGCACAAGAGATTCAAGTTCCCCGACCGGGATGATAACATAGAACAACCGTGGGATGATCCAAAGATGAAAAAGATTAACAATCACGCCATGCGCATGTTCAGCAATGATTTGGCCTCCTGGAAAGGGAGGGTGAAATGAGCTATTGAGGCTGATGAACCCCTGTCCAAGATTCTAGAGGAAAATCCGACACTTACGGAAGAGGAGTTCGAAAAGTTCAAGGACACTTGCGCTACCGAGGCAGCCAAGGCTGAGGCTGCGAAATTCAAGAGCCTTTAGCAATTGAACACGGGGAAGCATCACCTCAGAAGCCGTGGCTACCTCGGTAAAAGGCCCATATGGGATAAGGAGGACGCGAAACGTGAAGCCGCGGGTCTCCCAGACCCCTTTGCGAAGTTCACCAACCCCTTGGAGCGTGACTTCATCAGGGCCCGCTACAAGTGGGACAAGGAGATAAAGGTTTTTTACACGGACAAGATCACGAGGAAATTGATTAGACTACTGGAGAAGCAACACCAGCTTGCAGCCAAAAGCCCTACTTCTCCGATGAGGCCCAAGTGGGACACCCCTCTCAACTGGGCCTTGAACGAACTTAAGGGACTCCCTTTGGGCCAGTGGCCGCAATATGGTCATGTGCACGACGCTGGAGACGGCGCCATGTGGAAGGTTTTTTACAATGAGGGCCCGGAGGCCAAGAAGCAGAAAAAGAAGTTTAGTCAGGCGGACATCGACGCGAAGGTGAAGCTTGTGGTCGAGAAAAAAGCAGCTGAGGACGCGAAAAAAGCAGCCGAGGACAAATATGAGTTGCTACAGTAGGCAGTCAATGCAGCTGCAACTGCCTGCCGAAATGATTTTGCTACTAACTTGGTTCCAGTTATCATCAACTAGACGAAGGAAAATCCAGACAAGACGGTACATGATTTCCCGTTGCCCAGTTTTGTCGGGATCAACTCCATGAACAACAACACCATCGCACCATCACTTGCTCACGCAACCGGGCCTCCTCTCGCAGTCGCTCCCGCTCATAGCAGCCCATCCTCAGTCTCAGGCGCGCTAGGTGGGCCTTCGTCTTTGGCTGAGCTCGACGCCGTCACGGTAATTACATGTCGCACCAACATATATATATATATATATATATACATATATATATAATATTCCATTTTTGTTGCCTTTCGGTTGTTTTACGCCATAGACATATGTGTTTGCAGGCGAAAGAAACCCCGTGCACCATACTCTACTTGATCAAAGGCCGGAAGGTGGACGTGGGAAAGGGGATGATAATGGACCCCTCGCAACGCACGTTCCACAACCAGCCGATCCCCGTTTGGCACTTCAGGGTTAGCTTGACTAGTGTGAAATCGGGGCACGAGGATTTGCCTCCTCCAGTACAGCATGTGGGAGCGGACAAGGGGACCCCGCCGCGGATTGGAAGCTGCAAGGGTTGGGTGCTGCTATGGCCGAAGAATCTTATTCGTCTGGAGCTGGCCGAGAGCACATCAATAACTACCACACATCAACAAGCATGTGTGGAGACCACCACCCTGCCTACGCAATTACCAGCTCCTGTAGTGCCGGGTGAGAGCGGCGGACGACATGATGAAGGGGGTGCAATAGTACTGGCTGATGTAATTTCTCCTGTAGAACAGAGAATGGATGATGAGATGGAGGTCGACCCTATGGATTTCCTCAATACAAACGCGTATGACTATGACATAAATATGATGAGTCAACCATATGACGAATCGGGCTATCAGCTTGCTAATGAGGATATGGATGATATGCCCGGGCAGGGTCGTAGTAGGGATTGCAAAAAGTCTCTCTTCATGAAATCCTCACAGGACACGCCTGAAGATGCCGCCTCAACACAGGCTCAACTAGCCGGCCGCGAGGGTCGTACAGTACTTAGCCCGGGAACACTGGGGCAGGGGTTAAGGAAGGGTCTAGAAGGTGTGCCCAAGAAAAAGGAGAGGAAGAGATCGGGGAAGATAACTGCCTCCAAACAAGCCAGAGCACATAGCAGCCAGACGATGCATTCTGAAGAGCGTGTACCCGTGAAAGGTGCGGTCATGTTCCATCTCACGGGCGAGCCGATGCTACAGCCGAAACCGCTGGAGGCACTATCAGGGGATCTCAGGAGACTACACGACCATGTGTTGTCGACTGAGAAAAGCCTACTAGCCTTAAAGGATCCAGGATATCCGACATACGCGGCTCGTGTGCCTGAGGGGAAGTGCTACGTCGACACACGGCCCCCGGAGGTGTTCTTCCTGCGGTTTGACCATATCTTTGAGATGTTTCTAACAAGGCGGCTCGATTTTACAATCGCCCGCCTTGTTGCGCTACATATGAGCTCCGTCATGAAGAGTGAAGAAGTCTCGCAAATCTGTGTGGCGGATCCGTACTACACGCACAAGTCTTTCTTGAGTATCGGCGACTTTGAGCGTGAAACTGCTAGGGAGTACCTCCAAAACTTCATGGTATAGAATAAGGACCGGGAAATTGTCCTCGTGCCTTATCATCCAAAGTAAGTCAGTTCTGGACAACCCTTTCGTACATTTCAATCATTCCTTCTCTCTCATATGGGGAATAATTTGAGGTGTCTTTTCCCCGCAGCAACGGGCGCGCCGTCCTTATCGTTCTTTACCCGCAAGTCTCCCACGCTGTGTATTTTGACCCTTCCAGAGACTGCGAGAAAAAAGACTACACCCACATAATGAATATTCTAGATGATGCTCTCCAAGGCTTCAGCTTTAGAGGTGGCCACGTGCAGATCGAGTAGTAGGCTTCTCAAAAGTCCCACGCACCTACACAAACAAACAAGGAACTCGCAACCAACACAATAAAGGGGTTGTCAATCCCTTCACGGCCACTTGCGAAAGTGAGATCTAATAGAGATAGTATGATAAGATAAATATATTTTGGGTATTTTATAATATAGATGCAAAAAGTAAAGATGCAAATAAAAGTAGATTGGAAGAAAATATGATAAGAGATAGACCCGGGGGCCATAGGTTTCAGTAGTGGCTTCTCTCAAGATAGCATAAGTATTACGATGGGTGAACAAATTACTGTCAAGCAATTGATAGAGAAGCAAAATTTTATGAGTTTATCTAGGCATGATCATGTATATAGGCATCACGTCCGCAACAAGTAGACCGACTCCTGCCAGCATCTACTACTATTACTCCACACATCGACCGACTCCTGCCTGCATCTAGAGTATTAAGTTCATAAGAACAGAGTAACGCCTTAAGCACGATGACATGATGTAGAGGGATAAACTCATGCGATATGATATAAACCCCATCTTTTTATCCTCGATGGCAACAATACAATACGTGCCTTGCAACCCTTTCTGTCACTGGGTGAGGATACTGCAAGATTGAACCCAAAGCTAAGCACTTCTCCCATGGCAAGAAAGATCAATCTAGTAGGCCAAACCAAACTGATAATTCGAAGAGACTTGCAAAGATAACTCAATCATACATAAAAGAATTCAGAGAAGATTCAAATATTATTCATAGATAAACTTGATCATAAACCCACAATTCATCGGATCTCTACAAACACACCGCAAAAAGAGTTTACATTGAATAGATCTCCACAAGAGAGGGGCAGAACATTGTATTGAGATCCAAAAAGAGAGAAGAAGCCATCTAGCTAATAACTATGGACCGGAAGGTCTGTGGTAAACTACTCACAACTCATCGGAGGGGCTATGGTGTTGATGTAGAAGCCCTCCATGGTCGATTCCCCCTCCGGCGGAGCGCCGGCGAAGGCTCCAAGATGGGATCTCGCGGATACAGAAGGTTACAGCAGTGGGAATTGTGTTTTGTTGGCTCCCTAGATATTTTTTGGGTACGTAGGCTTATATAGGAGGCAGAAGTACGTCGGCGGACGCCCGAGGGGCCCACGAGATAGGGGGCGCTCCCTGTAGGGGGGGGGGGGGGCGCCCTACCCTCTCGTGGCCACCTCGGCTGCTTCTTGACTTGCACTCCAAGTCCTCTGGATCACGTTCGTTCCAAAAATCACGCTCCCGAAGGTTTCATTTCGTTTGGACTCCGTTTGATATTGATTGGTTGTATGCCCCTAGTTGTGTCCCTAGTTGTGTCCCACTCAACAGGATTGGTTGTATGCCCCTAGTTGTGTCCCACTCAACAGGATTGCCCCTAATTTCCAAAAGCCAGCGGTTCTGTCCATCCCACTTTGGTCCTCTTGTGCTTTTGCCCTTTGACCGTTTGACCACCACTTTGAAAACTTCATAACTAATTCATACTAAATCAAAAAGATGCACATAAGATACCAAAATGTTCGGAAAAACATCACATGTATGTCAATGTCACTTGCGTTCATGACAAAAGTGTTGGTAAGTGCCCATCCGAGTTTTAGCTCTTATCACACCACCATGAACAATAAAATCTTAAAAAGTTCAAAAAAATCCAAAAAAATGTGGTGTCAAAGAATGACAAATGTTTTAAGTGCTTGCCAAGTTTCATCAGGGAATGACATTTGTGGAAATCATGGCAAAAAAAACGATCTGTTTTGGAGTCTTGGTTGTTTTTTTCCATGACTTCCACAAATGTCACTCCCTGATGAAACTTGGCAAGCACCAAAAACATTTGTCATCCTTTGACACCAATTTTTTTGGATTTTTTTAACCTTTTAAGATTTTATTGTTTATGGTGGTGTGATAAGAGCTAAAACTCGGGTGGGCACTTACCAACACTTTTGTCATGAATGCAAGTGGCATTGACATACGTGTGATGTTTTTCCGAACATTTTGGTATCTTATTTGCATTTTTCTAATTTAGTATGAATTAGTTATGAAGTTTTCAAAGTGACGGTCAAACGGTCAAAGGGCAAAGGCACAAGACGACCAAAGTGGGTTGGACAGAACCGCTGGCTTTTGGAAATTAGGGGTAATCCTGACGAGTGGGACACGACAAGGGGCATAAAACCAATTATCCCTATTAACAAAGCCCGCGATACATCAAGATCATGACATCTCAAGAACACGAGAGAGAGAGAGAGAGAGAGAGAGAGAGAGAGAATAAATACATAGCTACTATACAAACCCTCAGCCACGAGGGTGGACTACTCCCTCCTCATCGTGGTGGCTGCCGGGATGATGAAGATGGCCACCGAAGATAATTCCCCCCTCCGACAGGGTGCCGGAACGGGGTCTAGATTGGTTTTCGGTAGCTACAGAGCCTTGCAGCGGCGAAACTTCTGATCTAGGTTAACCTCGAGGGTTTTTGGAATATTTGTGAATTTATAGGGTAAAGAGGGGGTGAGGGAGGCCACCGAGGTGGGCACAACCCACCTGGACGCGCCTGGGGTCCCAGGCGCGCCCTGGTGGGTTGTTTCCCCCTCTGGGCACCCCCAGGTGCTGCTCTGGCCCATTGGTGGTCTTCTGGTCCATAAAAAAATTCACAAAAAGTTTTGCGGCGTTTGGACTCCGTTTGATATCGATTTCCTGCTATGTAACAAACATGCGAAAAAATAGCAACTCGCACTTGGCACTATGTCAATAGGTTAGTACCAAAAAATGATATAAAATGACTATAAAATGATTATAAAACATCCAAGAATGATAATATAACAGCATGGAACAATAAGAAATTATAGATACATTGGATACGTATCACTTATCTTGGTCGGATCACACGAGGGGCCCAGAGTATATCTCTTCTCATTGGATGGGAAATCCCATCTTCCTTGACCATGTCTCACTGCGTGGGTATGGACAAGTCTGAAACCTACCTTTATAACTACCCAGTTACGCAGTAGTGTTTGGTCGGCCCAAAGCAAGTCTATCACCATCTTGAGTACATGCGCCAGCTCAGGTCTTACGACATAGAATTTATGTTATACTAGAGACTCCCAGATGATCTATCGCTGCGTCTCATAGTTGGGTCTTGATACGTCCATTTTGCATCATGCATTTATATCAATATTTATTGCATTATGGGATGTTATTTCACGTTATGTCACAATACTTACGGCTATTCTCTCTTATTTTACAAGGTTTACATGAAGAGGGAGAATGCCGGCAGCTGGAATTTTGGGCTGGAAAAGGAGCAAATATTGGAGACCTATTCTGCGCAACTCCAAAAGTCCTGAAACTCCACGGAATATCTTAAAATAAATAAAGAAAAATCATCGCCAAAGATGAAGGCCAGGGGGCCCACACCCTGCCAACGAGGGTGGGGGGCGCCCCCCCCCCTGGGGCGCGCCCCCTACCTCGTGGGCCCCCTGGTGGCTCTCCGACGCCCATCTTCTCCTATATGAAGTCTTTCAATGAGGAAAAAATAGAAGGCAACCTTTCGGGATGAGACTCCGCCGCCACGAGGCGGAACCTTGGCGGAACCAATCTAGGGCTCCGGCAGAGCTGTTCTGCCGAGGACACTTCCCTCCGGGAGGGGGAAATCATCACCATCGTCATCACCAACGCTCCTCTCATCGGGAGAGGGCAATCTCCATAAACATCTTCACCAGCACCATCTCATCTCCAAACCCTAGTTCATCTCTTGTATCCAATTCTTGTCTCCAAGTCCGGGATTGGTGCTAGTAGGTTGCTAGTAGTGTTGATTACTCCTTGTAGTTGATGCTAGTTGGTTTATTTGGTGGAAGATCATATGTTCAGATCCTTTATGCATATTATTACCCCTCTGATTATGAACATGAATATGCTTTGTCAGTAGTTACATTTTTTTCTGAGGACGAGGGAGAAGTTTTGCTATTAGTAGTCATGTGAATTTGGTATTCGTTCGATATTTTGATAAGATGTATGTTGTCTAGCCTCTAGTGGTGTTATGTGAACGTCGACTACATAACACTTCACCATTATTTGGGCCTAGAGGAAGGCATTCGGGAGTAATAAGTAGATGATGGGTTGCTAGAGTGACAGAAGCTTAAACCCTAGTTTATGCGCTGCTTTGTAAGGGGCTGATTTGGATCCATACGTTTCATGCTATGGTTAGGTTTACCTTAATACTTTTGTTGTAGTTGTGGATGCTTGCAATAGAGGTTAATCATAAGTGGGATTATTTTTCAAGTAAGAACAGCACCCAAGCACCAGTCCACCCACATATCAAATTATCAAAGTACCGAATGCGAATCATATGAGCGTGATGAAAACTAGCTTGACGATATTCCCATGTGTCCTCGGGAGTGCTTTTCCTATTATAAGAGTTTGTCCAGGCTTGTCCTTTGCTACAAAAAGGATTGGGCCACCTTGCTGCACTTTATTTACTTTTGTTACTTGTTGCTCGTTACAATTTATCTTATCACAAAACTATCTGTTACCACTTATTTCAGTACTTGTAGAGAATACCTTGCTGAAAACCGCTTATCATTTCCTTCTGCTCCTCGTTGGGTTCGACACTCTTACTTATCAAAAGGACTATGATAGATCCCCTATACTTGTGGGTCATCAAGACTCTTTTCTGGCGCCGTTGCCGTGGAGTGTAGCGGCTTTGGTAGGTGGAATTTGGTAAGGAAAATTTTATATAGTGTGCTGAAATTTTCTGTCACTTGTTACTATGGAAAGTAATTCTCTAAGAGGCTTGTTTGGGGTATCTTCACCCCATCCAGTAGAGCAAAGAGTTGCTCCTCAACCTATTGATCCTATTGAAAATGAAACTCCTTTTGAAATTCCTTCGGGTATGATGGAAAAACTGCTAGCTAACACTTTTACAAGAGATGGAACAAAGCATCCTGACGAACATCTACTCTATGTGGATGAAGTTTGCGGACTATTTAAGCTTGCAGGTATACCCGATGATGTTGTTAAGAAGAAGGTCTTCCCTTTATCTTTGAAGGAAGACGCATTGACATGGTATAGGCTATGTGATGATACGAGATCATGGAACTATAAAAGATTGAAATTGGAATTTCATCAAAAGTATTACCCTATGCATCTTGTTCATCGTGATCGCAATTATATATATAATTTTTGGCCTCGTGAAGGAGAAAGCATCGCTCAAGCTTGGGGGAGGCTTCAATCAATGTTATATTCATGCCCCAATCATGAGCTCCCAAGAGAAATAATTATTCAAAGTTTTTATGCTCGGCTTTCTGATAACAATCGCACCATGCTTGATACTTCTTGTGCTAGCTCTTTTATGATGAAGACTATTGAATTTAAATGGAATTTATTGGATAGAATTAAATGTAACTCTGAATATTGGGACCTCGACGAAGGTAAGGAGTCAGGTATGACACCTAAGTTTGATTGTGTTAAATCTTTTATGGATACCGATATTTTCTGTAAGTTTAGCACTAAATATGGACTTGACTCTGAGATAGTAGCTTCTTTCTGTGAATCTTTTGCTACCTATGTTGATCTCCCCAAGGAGAAGTGGTTTAAATATCATCCTCCCATAGAAGTAAAAGGAGTTGCACCTATTAAAGTCGAAGAAAAGACTGTCACTTATAATGATCCTATTGTTCCCACTTCTTATGTTGAGAAACCACCTTTCCCTGTTAGAATAAAGGATCATGCTAAAGCTTCAACTGTGGTTCGTAAGAGCAATATTAGAACCTATACACCTCCTGAGCAATTCAAAGTAGAACCTAATATTGCTATTGTTAAATATCTCTTGTTTGATAATATTGATGGGCATGTTATTCAATTCTATGGTGAAACTGCTAGAATTGCTAAACCTTGTGCTAGAGATAAACATAGACCTATGGTAGGCATGCCTGTTATTTCTATTAAAATAGGAGATCATTGTTATCATGGCTTATGTGATATGGGTGCTAGTGCTAGTGTAATACCCATCGACTTATACAAAGAAATTATGCATGATATTGCACCTGCTGAGTTAGAAGATATTGATGTTATAATTAAACTTGCCAATAGAGATACTATATATGCAATGGGAATTGTTAGAGATGTTGAAGTCTTGTGTGGGAAAACCAAATATCCTGCTGATTTTCTTGTTCTTGGTTCCCCACAAGATAGCTTTTGTCCCATTATATTTGGTAGACCCTTCTTGAACACTGTTAATGCTAAGATAGATTGCGAAAAGAATGTTGTTACTATTGTCTTGGATGATATGGTTCATGAGTTTAATTTCTCTAAATTTAGTAAACAACATCGTGAGGAAGAATTGCCTAGTAAGGATGAAATAATTGGTCTTGCTTCTATTGCCGTACCTCCTAGTGATCCGTTAGAACACTATTTGCTAGACCATGAAAATGATATGTTCATGAATGAAAGAAGGGAAATAGATGAAGTATTCTTTAAACAGGAACCTATTCTGCAACACAATTTGCCTGTTGAAATCCTAGGGGATCCTCCTCCACCCAAGGGTGATCCCATGTTTGAGCTTAAACCGTTGCCTGACAATCTTAAATATGCTTATCTTGATGAAAAGAAAATATATCCTGTCATTATTAGTGCTAACCTTTCAGAGCATGAAGAATAAAGATTATTGAAAACTCTGAAGAAGCACCGTGCCGCTATTGGATATACTCTTGACGATCTTAAGGGCATTAGTCCCACTCTATGTCAACATAAAATAAATTTGGAAGCGGATGCCAAACCAGTTTGTGATCCTCAATGACGTTTGAATCCTAAAATGAAAGAAGTGGTAAGAAAAGAAATACTCAAGCTTTTCACAGGTGAATTGATTGATTTCCACAAATTATTGTTGTCCCTAATGATAAAGATGAATTGATTCCGCAAAGAATTTTCACAGGTCATAGGATGGTAATTGATTTCCGCAAATTAAATAAGGCTACTAAGAAAGATCATTACCCCTTACCTTTTATTGATCAAATGCTAGAAAGATTATGCAAACATACACATTATTGCTTTCTAGATGGTTATTCTGGTTTCTCTCAAATACCTATGTCGGCTAAAGATCAATCAAAGACTACTTTTACATGCCCTTTTAGTACTTTTGCTTATAGACGTATGCCTTTTAGTTTATGTAATGCACCTGCTACCTTTCAAAGATGCATGATGGCTATATTCTTTGATTTTTGTGAAAAAAATTGTGAGGTTTTCATGGACGATTTTTGCGTCTATGGTTCCTCTTTTGATGATTGCTTGAGCAATCTTGATCGAGTTTTGCAGAGATGTGAAGAAACTAATCTTGTCTTGAATTGGGAAAAGTGCCACTTTATGGTTAATGAAGGTATTGTCTTGGGGCACAAAGTTTCTAAAAGAGGTATTGAGGTTGATAAAGACAAGGTTGATGTTATTGAAAAGATGCCATATCCCAAGGACATCAAAGGTATAAGAAGTTTCCTAGGTCACGCTGGATTTTATAGGAGGTTCATTAAGGACTTCCTAAAAATTTCTCGGCCTCTAACTAATTTATTACAAAAGGATGTACCATTTGTCTTTGATGATGATTGTGTAGAAGCATTTGAAATACTTAAGAACGCATTAGTCTCTGCACCTGTTGTTCAGCCACCGGATTGGAATTTACCCTTCGAAATTTTGTGTGATGCTAGTGATCATGTTGTAGGTGCTGTTCTAGGGCAAAGAGTTGATAAGAAATTAAATGTTATCCATTATGCTAGTAAGACTCTAGACAATGCTCAAAGAAATTATGCTACTACCGAAAAAGAACTTTTAGCAGTTGTATTCGCTTGTGATAAATTCAGACCCTATATTCTTGATTCTAAAGTAACTACTCACACTGATCCTACTACTATTAAATATCTCATGGAAAAGAAAGATGCTAAACCTAGACTTATTAGATGGGTTCTCTTGCTGCAAGAATTTGATTTTCATATTGTTGATAGAAAAGGAGCTGAGAACCCCGTTGCAGACAACTTATCTAGGTTAGAGAATGTTCTTGATGACCCACTACCTATTGATGATAGCTTTCCTGATGAACAATTAAATGTCATAAGCACTTCTCGTAGCACTCCATGGTATGCTGATTATGCTAATTATATTGTTGCTAAATTTATACCACCTAGCTTCACATACCAACAAAAGAAAAAGTTTTTCTATGATTTGCGACATTACTTTTGGGATGACCCACATCTTTATAAAGAAGGAGTAGATGGTGTTATTAGACGTTGTGTACCTGAGCATGAACAGGAACAGATCCTACGCAAGTGTCACTCCGAAGCTTATGGAGGACACCACGCTGGAGATGGAACTACACATAAGGTATTGCAATCTGGTTTTTATTGGCCTACTCTCTTCAAGGATGCCCGTAAGTTTGTTTTGTCTTGCGATCAATGTCAAAGAATTGGTAATATTAGTAGACGTCAAGAAATGCCTATGAATTATTCACTTGTTATTGAACCATTTGATGTTTGGGGCGTTGATTATATGGGACCTTTTCCTGCCTCTAATGGATATACACATATTTTAGTTGATGTTGATAACGTTACTAAGTGGGTAGAAGCTATTCCAACTAGTAGTGCTGATCATAACACTTCTATTAAAATGCTTAAGGAAGTTATTTTTCCGAGGTTTGGAGTCCCTAGATATTTAATGACTGATGGTGGTTCACACTTTATTCATGGTGCTTTTCGTAAAATGCTTGCTAAATATGACGTTAATCATAGAATTGCATCTCCATATCACCCGCAGTCTAGTGGTCAAGTAGAATTGAGCAATAGAGATCTCAAATTAATTTTGCAAAAGATCGTTAATAGGTCTAGAAAGAATTGGTCCAAGAAAATTGATGATCCATTATGGGCCTATGGAACTGCATATAAGAATCCTATGGGTATGTCTCCGTATAAAATGGTTTATGGAAAAGCATGTCACTTACCTCTCGAACTAGAACATAAGGCATATTGGGCTATTAAAGAGCTCAACTGTGATTTCAAACTTGCTGGTGAGAAGAGGCTATTTGATTTTAGCTCACTTGATGAATGGAGAACCCAAGCTTATGAAAATGCCAAGTTGTTTAAATAAAAAGTTAAAAGATGGCATGACAAAAGGATACAAAAGCGTGAGTTTAATGTAGGTGATTATGTATTGCTATACAACTCTCGTTTAAGATTTTTTGCAGGAAAACTTCTCTCTAAATGGGAAGGTCCCTATGTTATTGAGGAGGTCTATCGTTCCGGTGCCATAAAAATCAACAACTTCGAAGGCACAAATCCGAAGGTGGTAAACGGTCAAAGGATCAAACATTATATCTCAGGTAATCCCATAAATGTTGAAACCAATATTATTGAAACCGTAACCCCAGAGGAATACATAAGGGACACTTTCCAGACCGTTTCAGACTCCGAAAAGGAATAGGTATGTGGTACGGTAAGTAAACCGACTCCAAAACAATTTTTAAGACAATATTTCTCCATTTTGGAATATTTAGAAAAATAGAAAAATAAGTGACAGTCCGGGAAGGTCACGAGGCCTCCGCGAGGGTGGAGGGCGCGCCCTACCCCCCTGGGCGCGCCACCCTACCTCGTGAGCACCTCGTATGCGCTCCGGACTCCGTTTTCCTGTATGTTAGTAGTTTGGTCGGTAAAAATTCATTATATATACTCCCGAAGCTTTTGACCACCGTATCACGCAAATATCCTCTGTTTTCGTTTCGAGTTGTTCCTGTTGCAGTTTTGGAACAAGATGTCGTCCCAAGATTCGGAGGGAGAGAGCTACATGGATGATTATATTGCAAACCCAAAAGTATATGGGGATGTGGAACATTATGGTTGGACCACGGAGGAAGAAGAAGACTATGATCCAAAGAGGAAGGAGGAAACGAGCTCCGATGAAGAGGACGATCCACTACCTCAACCTGGTGATATGCATGTGGAGTTCAAGAAGTCAAGCCTCCCTAAGCTCCAATCTATCCCACCTCATTTTTTGCAGGACAGCAAGGCAGCACTATGCAAAAACATAATGAAACTTGAGCTCGAGAATGAGGATCTGAGGGAGGAAAATTTTAGCCTCAGACGCAAGCTAGAGAAGAAAAATGCAACAACTCCATCATCAACAACTCCTACTTCACCACCCCTGAAGAAATAATCACATGGGTATGGGCACTCCCCTTGGCAACTGCCAAGCTTGGGGGAGGTGCCCTGGTATCGTATCACCATCACAACTCCTATCTTTACCATTTTTCTTAGTTCAATCCTATTAGTAGTATTTTGATCTAGTAGAATAAAGTTTATGGCATGATCTAGTTTTGAGTTTTGCTTTATGATCCTTCTTTGTAATCGAGTCCGTGAACTATATAATAAAGTTTAGTGTTGAGTCAAGGGCTTGATTATTTTGCCATGATCTTTGGGTGAATAAAAGAAAAAGAATAAAAAGAAACAAATAGTTCATATTGATCTTATTGAGAGTAATGACTTCACATAGAAAGAGTATTATATTAAAAGTTATTGACAGTTGGCAAATATAGTTTTGGTCATCGTTGCAATTAATAGGAAGTAATAAGGAAAGAGAGGTTTCACATATAGATATATTATCATTGACATCTTTTATGATTGGGAGCACTCATTAAAATACGACATGCTAAAAGTTGATGTTGGACAAGGAAGACAACATAATAAGTTATGTTTTCTTACATCTGAGATAAAGTATGTTGTCATGGATCCTCTAATGTCTTGATCTTGCCTTTCCCCCTCATGCTAGCCAAATTCTCAGCACCAAGTAGAAATACTACTTGTGCTTCCAAATACCCTTAAACCAGTTCAGCCATGAGAGTCCACCATATCTACCTATGGATTGAGTAAGATCCTTCAAGTAAGTTGTCATCGGTGCAAGCAATAAAAATTGCTCTCTAAATATGTATGACTTATTAGTGCAGAGAAAATAAACTTTGTACGAACTTGTTGTGGAAGTAATAAAAGCGACGGACTGCATAATAAAGGTCCACATACAAGGGGCAATATAAAGTGACGTTCTTTTGCATTAAGATTTTGTGCATCAACCCTAAATGCGCATGACAACCTATGCTTCCCCCTGCGAAGGGCCTATCTTTTATTATTATCATCTACCTTATGCAAGAGTCACGGTGATCTTCACCTTCCCTTTTTCATTTTATGCTTTGGCAAGCTCAGCATGTTGGAAAGAACATTATATATATCTAATTGGATGTAGGGGAGCATGAATTATTATTGTTGACATTACCCTTGAGGTAAAAGGTTGTGGGGCAAAACTATAAGCCCCCATCTTTCTCTGTGTCCGATTAAAACTCCGTAACCACAAGTATTGCATGAGTGTTAGCAATTATGAAGGACTAAGTGATAGTTGAGTATGTGGACTTGCTTTCAAGCTCTGACACAGACTCTTTCCGATGTTATGATAAATTGCAATTACTTCAATGACTGAGGTTATAATTTCTTGGTGCTCAATAAGATTTCTGATTCATACTTTTGCATTGTGAAAAGATCATCACTTGAACATAAGTAATCATATGACAAAATCTATATATGTTGCTGTTATGGAAATAATCATGATGCCTTCATGTCCGTATTTTATTTTTATCGACGCCTCTACCTCTAAACATGAGGACATATTTATTGTTATCGGCTTTTCGCTTGAGGACAAGCAGGGTCTAAGCTTGGGGGAGTTGATACGTCCATTTTGCATCATGCTTTTATATCAATATTTATTGCATTATGGGTTGTTATTTCACGTTATGTCACAATACTTATGGCTATTCTCTCTTATTTTACAAGGTTTACATGAAGAGGGAGAATGTCGGCAGCTGGAATTATGGGCTGGAAAAGGAGCAAATATTGGAGACCTATTCTGCGCAACTCCAAAAGTCCTGAAACTCCACGGAATATCTTAAAATAAATAAAGAAAAATCGTCGCCAAAGATGAAGGCCAGTAGGCCCACACCCTGCTCACGAGGGTGGGCCCCCCTCCTGGGACGCGCCCCCTACCTCGTGGGCCCCCTGGTGGCTCTCCGACACCCATCTTCTCCTATATGAAGTCTTTTGATGAGGAAAAAATAGAAGGCAACCTTTCGGGATGAGACTCCGTCGCCACGAGGCGAAACCTTGGCGCAACCAATCTAGGGCTCCGGCAGAGCTGTTCTGCCGGGGACACTTCCCCCCGGGAGGGGGAAATCATCACCATCGTCATCACCAACGCTCCTCTCGTCGGGAGAGGGCAATCTCCATCAACATCTTCACCAGCACCATCTCATCTCCAAACCCTAGTTCATCTCTTGTATCCAATTCTTGTCTCCATTTCCGGGATTGGTGCTAGTAGGTTTCTAGCAGTGTTGATTACTCCTTGTAGTTGATGCTAGTTGGTTTATTTGGTGGAAGATCATATGTTCAGATCCTTTATGCATATTATTACCCCTCTGATTATGAACATGAATATGCTTTATGAGTAGTTACGTTTGTTCCTGAGGACAAGGGAGAAGTTTTGCTATTAGTAGTCATGTGAATTTGGTATTCGTTCGATATTTTGATAAGATGTATGTTGTCTAGCCTCTAGTGGTGTTATGTGAACGTCGACTACATAACACTTCACCATTATTTGGGCCTAGAGGAAGGCATTGGGGAGTAATAAGTAGATGATGGGTTGCTAGAGTGACAAAAGCTTAAACCCTAGTTTATGCGTTGCTTCGTAAGGGGCTGATTTGGATCCATACGTTTCATGCTATGGTTAGGTTTACCTTAATACTTTTGTTGTAGTTGCGGATGCTTGCAATAGAGGTTAATCATAAGTGGGATGCTTGTTCAAGTAAGAACAACACCCAAGCACTGGCCACCCGCATATCAAATTATCAAAGTACCGAACGCGAATCATATGAGCGTGATGAAAACTAGCTTGACGATATTCCCATGTGTCCTCGGGAGCGCTTTTCCTATTATAAGAGTTTGTCCAGGCTTGTCCTTTGCTACAAAAAGGATTGGGCCACTTTGCTGCACTTTATTTACTTTTGTTACTTGTTGCTCGTTACAATTTATCTTATCACAAAACTATTTGTTACCACTTATTTCAGTACTTGCAGAGAATACCTTGCTGAAAACCGCTTATCATTTCCTTCTGCTCCTCGTTGGGTTCAACACTCTTACTTATCAAAAGGACTACGATAGATCCCCTATACTTGTGGGTCATCAGGTCTATCTGACTCAGGTCTTATCTTGACTCGGAACCGACTACACCGAATCCGACCAAACCCTTCTAGGTCCATATTATTCGGCTAGCATCCAATGCTCTATGGCCAGTGAGACCGCGCCATCCACCGTGTCATATGCTAGTCTAGTTGGTTGCGCCAGACAACCCTTTAGACTAGGGACCTTTTAGGACAGTCATCATACAATGCATAGTCCCACAAACAAGTCATGTACTTGCTGATATACATCATTGATTATATCCAAGGACTATCTTTATTCATAAACACATAGGAAATATCATCATCCATGATTGCCTCTAGGGAATATTTCCAACAACCCCTTGCTACTAGAAACTTCTAGAAGGTCCAGCTAGTAGCTCAGATGCCCTAGGACCCAATGGCAACCACACACAACACCTACACACCTCCCTCTAGCTACTAACATGGTTACTGCCAGCAAGGGCCAACCAGGCGCCAACTGGCCTGGTAACTGATACGTCTCCAACGTATCTATAATTTTTTATTGTTCCATGCTGTTATATTATCATTCTTGGATATTTTCCAATCATTTTATATCTTTTTTGGTACTAACCTATTGCATAGTGCCGACTGCCAGTTGCTATTTTCTGCTTGTTTTTTACATCGCAGGAAAACAATATCAAACAGAGTCCAAATGCAACGAAACATTTTGTGGAATTTTTATGGGCCAGAAGACACCCAATGGGCCGTAGAAGCACCTGGGGGTGCCCCGAGGGTGGCACAACCCACCAGGGCGCGCCTGGGCCCCCAGCCGCGCCAGGTGGGTTGTGCCCACCTCAGTGGCCTCCCGCACCGCCTCTTTGCTCTATAAATACCCCAATATTCCAGAAACCCTAGGGGAGTCGACGAAAATCAATTCTAGCCCCCGCAAGTTCCAGAACCACCAGATCCAATCTAGACACCATCACGGAGGGGTTCATCATCCTCATTGGTGCCTCTCCGATGATGTGTGAGTAGTTCACTGTAGACCTACGGGTCCGTAGTTAGTAGCTAGATGGCTTCCTCTCTTTCTCTTGTGATTCTCAATACAATGGTCTCTTGGAGATCCATATGATGTAACTCTTTTTGCGGTGTGTTTGTTGGGATCTGATGAACTTTGAGTTTATAATCAGATCTATGTTTTTATCCATGGAAGTTATTTGAGTCTTCTTTGATCTCTTATATGCATGGTTGCTTATAGTCTCATATTTCTTCTCCAATATTTGGGTTTTGTTTGGCCAACTTGATCTATTCATCTTGCAATGGGAAGAGGTGCTTTGTGATGGGTTCGATCTTACGGTGCTTGATCCCAGTGACAGAAGGGGAACCGACATGTTTGTATGGTTGCTATTAAGGATAACAAGATGGGGTCTATTTCTAAATAAATAGATCTTTTCTACATCATGTCATCGTTCTTATTGCATTACTCCATTTTTCCATGAATCTAATACACTAGATGCATGCTGGATAGCGGTCGATGTGTGGTGTAATAGTAGTAGATGCAGGTAGGAGTCGGTCTACTAATCTTGGATGTGATGCCTATATAAAGATCATTGCCTGGATATCGTCATGATTATTTGAAGTTCTATCAATTGCCCAATAGTAATTCGTTTACCCATTGTATGCTATTTTTCTTGAGAGAAGCCACTAGTGATCTATGGCCCCCGAATCTCTTCTTTATTATATTTGCCTTCGCGATCTATTTTTATTTGCTTTTATTTTCAGATCTATTAATCCAAAAATACAAAAATACCTTGCTGCAATTTTTGTTTATTTATTTTATCTCGCGTTCCCACGAGATCTATTTATCCAATCTACTACAATTTTATTTATCTTTTTACCCGTGAAGGATTGACAACCCCTCTCTTACGTCGGGTTGCAAGTATTTGTTCTTTCTGTGCAGGAGCTGTTTACGTGGTGTTGCGTGGTTCTCCTATTGGTTCGATAACCTTGATCTCATCACTGAGGGAAATACCGACCGTTGTTGTGCTGCATCATCCCTTCCTCTTTGGGGAAATACTGACGTAGTTCAAGCAAACATCAGTAACCACGGGGCTGGCAGCTCACACACTCTGCGCAGCGCCCGACCCCTGGTCACATGGCCTCCCCACCGCAGTGCGTCCTCAGCATCCAGCACCACGCGCAGCTCCTCCCTCGCGCGTCCCAGCTCTCCCCCGCATCCAACCAATACCTTCCTGGCCGGCCCCCTCCCCCGAATGCTATCGTGGCTCCGGCCACTGTGCGACCATGACCCTAGCAGGGCATCGATGCGCTAGGCCGGCGCACATGCCTTTTTGGCCGCTATAACCACCCGAGCCCCGGCCAAGGCTATTCGTAGGCCGACGCAGTCCCAGCTGGCCGTCAGCGTCGATCGTGGCGGCACCATGGCCCCTCTAAAACTTGTGAACTGCATTCGGATTTCTCCAAAGAGGAGAGGATGATGCAGTACGGTAGAGATAGTGTTTCCCTCAGTTAAGAACCATGGTTATCAATCCAGTAAGAGAACCAAGCAACACTATGAAAGCAGTACCTGTACACAAACAACAAATCCTTGCAACCCAACGCGAACAAGGGGTTGTCAATCCCTTGACGGTTACGAGCAAGATTAATTTGTATGGTATTTGATAGATAGATCAGACTAAAATATAAAATAAAATAAATAAAGTAAAAACACAGCAAGGAATTTCTGGTTTTAATATATGATAAAAGATATACCCGGGAACCATAGTTTTCACTAGAGGTTTCTCTCGAGAAAATAGCACACGGTGGGTAAACAAATTATTATTGGGCAATTGATAGAAAAACAAAT
This sequence comes from Triticum dicoccoides, assembly GCF_002162155.2. NCBI lineage: Eukaryota > Viridiplantae > Streptophyta > Magnoliopsida > Poales > Poaceae > Triticum > Triticum dicoccoides. The sequence continues at coordinate 142,815,920 of NC_041391.1, forward strand.
AATTATGACGATATCCAAGGCAATGATCATACATAGGCATCACATCCGAGACAAGTAGACCAAAATGATTCTGCATATACTACTATTACTCCACACATCAACCGCTATCCAGCATGCATGTAGAGGATTAAGTTCATAAAGAATGGAGCAACGCCTTAAGCAAGATGACATGATGTAGACAAGATAAACTCACGTATGAATAAAGCACATCTTTTTACTCTTAATAGCAACGGTACATACATGTCATGTCCCCTTCTGTCACTAGGATTGAGCACCATAAGATCAAACCCATTACAAAGCACCTCTTTCCATGGCAAGATAAATCAATCTAGTTGGCCAAACCAAATCAATAGATCGGAGAAGAAATACGAAGCTATAGTAGTCATGCATAAAAGACTTCAGAGAAAACTCAAATAATATTCATGGATAGATCTGATCTTAAACTCACAATTCATCGGATCCCAACAAATGCACCGCAAAAAGTGATTACATCAAATAGAACTCCAAGAACATCCAAGAGAACATTGTATTGAAGAACATCGAGAGAGAAGAATCCATCTAGCTACTAACTATGGTCCCGTAGGTCTATGATAAACTACTCATGAATCATCGGAAGGGCAGCAAGGATGATGTAGAGCCCCTCCATGATCGAATCCCCCTCTAGCAGGGTGCAGGAAAAGGCCTCCAGATGGGATCTCTTGAGAATAGGAACTTGTGGCCGCGGCAAAAATATTTCATGGAGTTCTCTATTGGTTTCATGATTTTAGAGAATTTATAAAGGCAGAGTTAGTCAAACGGAGCCACGTGGGCCCCACAATCCACATGGGCGCACCCTACCCCCCTGGGCGCGTCCTGGTGCCTCGTGGGCCATTTCTCCATCTTCTCATCCCGTCTCGAGGCTTTCAGGGTCTCTTATGTCTAGAAAAAGTTGCCAAAAAGTTATGTGGCATTTGGACTTCATTTGGTACTGGTATTCTGCAAAACCAAAAATAAGAAGAAAAAAAACAGCAACCGGCACTGGGCACTAAGTTAATAGGTTAGCACCAAAATATGCCTTCGACGTGGCACGATCTGGGATTCTGTTTTTCAGTTTAAGTCAATTAAAATGCTTCTGTTAGCCCAACTTTGAGCTTGAATATCCCCTAGACCATAAGTCCAAATCAATTGATTCTTTTTGCATTCTTTTTGTTATTTAATTTCCTTTCTGTTGGGAAAGTTTGAGTTTTATTTGGCATGTCCAGAATTTCTGGACAGAGTTCTATTGTTTTGCTCTTTATTGAAAATGCTTTGAAATTATTTCCAGAGAGAAATAGTTCAGGAGGTGAATATCGGGAGTTTTGTGACCCTCCACTTAGGTTAAGTGATGCAAATTGTTGTTCGTTTCAAATGAATTTGGTTTGATTTAAATGGTCTACTTGTTGCAAGTTCTACATCGTCTATTGGAGCACTACTTTTACATCACCAAATATACATCATATGTTCTTGTTGGCACTTTTTTGTTGATGTAAAATGCACATTTTAATGTTGTAAATTATACATCACCTGCAATTACGTCTTCAAATATATTTCGTTGGAGATTTTTTACTTTTGGAAAAGGAGGTTTAGCCCCGGCCTCTGCATCCGAAAGATGCATACGGCCACATTATTAAAAAAGTTCAAAGCAACATAAAGTCTTAGATTTAATACAGCTCGCAGACGGAGCAAAAAGATAAATAAAAACTCATTGCCACAACAGGTAGAAACAATAGGAGAAGATCACTAGACTCCTATCCAACATATTCCGTTGGAGATGATCTTTAGTGTTTCCATGTCTCTTGATAGACTCCGGGATATACACAGATGTTTTGTGGTGGAGTACCATGATCGGCTTTCCTTTGCTAGAGCCTAGAGGTCAACGGCCTGCGAAGAATGAAGTTAGCAAACCGCGTCATTTGACCACTCCAAAAGATTACTTCTCCAGAAGTAGTCTTCTATCGTCCAGCGAAAGTGCCTCGACTGCGACGTGCGACCAAACGATCACCATTCCAAAAGTCTACCGTGGCAATCGCGGTCATGGCGGGCTGCTGGTTCCGGCGTCTGCTATCTTGTTTGCCGCAGCGCCGGATCGACTGCGACGGGGAACAGCTCGTTTGCCTCGATCCCGACGACGACGAGTGGTGTCGCCCTGTGTGCGAGGAGGTCGCGGCGCAGTCCCCCGAGCCGGCTTCGTCTTCGGCGGCCATGTCCTCGTCGCTGCCGCACCTCGTCGACGACGTGCTGGAGGAGATTTTCCTCCGCCTGCCCACCCCGGCCGCGCTCGCCCGCGCCTCGACCGCCTGCCCCCGTTTCCGCCGTGTCATCACCGACAGGTCCTTCCTCCGCCGCTTCCGCAAGCGCCACCCGCCGCCGCTCCTCGGGTTCGCCGCCAAAGGTGGCTTCCGCCCGGCCCAGGCGCCCCACCCATCGGTCCGGTTCGCCCGCGCGCTCGTCGACGCGGCTGACTTCACCTACTCCGTCGTCCCCGTGCCCACCAACGGCAGCCCCTGGTTCCCCCGCGACCTCCGCGACGGCCGCGTCCTCCTCGACAGCAGGCCACTTGGGGAGACATTCAAAAGCTTCGCGGTGTGCGATCCTTTGTCGAGGCGCTACGTCTTGCTCCCGTCCATTCCCGATGACATGATGCTTGAGGACGAGGAGAAGCGCCCTCCTGAACTCCGGCACATGCTGGCCCCCATCGGCGAGGACGACGAGGATCATGGGACCTCGTTCAACGTGATATGCTTTGCTCACTATGAAACCAAGCTTGTTGCGTTCGTCTTCTCTTCCGTCACTCGAGGATGGTGTATGGCCGCATCTACCAGCTGGACCTCTTTGGGGGTTCACCGTAAAGGCCATGGCTGGGAATGCCTGCCTTTCTCGGGACGCAGTTGCTTCTACTCGGCATCGGCATCGGCATCGGCATTGCCGGACACGTTGATTGTGCTGGACACGGGAACGATGGAGTTTTCCACTGTCAACGGCGGCACTGGCTACCATGTAAAGCTCAGACGTCTGCTTGGCCAGGCAGACAACGATCTCGAGGTTGACATTCTCGCCGGTGAAGCTCTCGTCCGCAACACCATACGGAGAACACATCGCCCAGGCCGGACCGGAAGTCGACCTGGCATCGTAATGGATAGAGATGGAACCATTGAGATGTTTTCTCTCGTTGGTGATCACACGCGCAATGGCTCGTTTCAACTCTATCACACCCGTCAGCAAACGAACAGTGAATATTTCAAGGAATGGCGGCTGGAGAATGTTATACCGTTGCCCAACGGGTATGACTATTTCACCGCCGGCGCGGCCGAGGGATTCTTATTCCTTGGAGCCACTACAGAAGATCAGTTCGACGTTGATCAAGGCTCCTCGGAGCCGTATTGGAGGACCGGTTGGGAAGTAGATTATTTTTCGCTCGAGGTCAGGACTTCTCAACTTACCAAGGTTTGCAGGAGCAAGAGGCAATTCTTCCATGGTGAGCATGCTCTCTGGTACTTTGGCTATCCACCGTCCTTGTCCAACCCGTGTGTGTGAAGTGGTACACTGAAGATGGCACACTCACCACCTTCATTATTGTTAATCGTGTAAATCTTCATTGTTCACCGTTTGCTCCTGTTCTTGTTTGAATTATTTTGTATGTAAAGCTGAGTGAAGTGATTTGTAAAGATCACACAGATGCCAAGTTAAGATTAAAGATGTGAGAATATGGAAACATTGTAACTAAAATTGTAAGACATTGTGTGCGAGAACCCAGTCAAATTGGTTTCCAGTGTAATGGAGTTCAAAATAGTGTGTTACATAAGTTAACTTGGAATTAGCAAATTGCTTCAGTTCATCGCATGGATCTGAGGAGTCTGCAGCATTAGGCATGAGCTTAAAAGCTACGGAAACAATTGACATTGTTGATGATGGCTCATCTTAAAAGATCAGTGCCAAGTGTTCTCAACGGTGCAGTTCAGTAGTTGAGACTATTGCAGTACACATACACCTATAAAATGTGTGGCTGAGAAAGATGAACCTATGGCAGTACTACCACATCAAGCTTTAATGTGAAGACTAGTGTGAAGCTACGAGGCAACCAGAGCTAGAAACTACTCAAGTGATCAGTGATCTAAATGCTCTTATATTTTTTATAGAAGGAGAGTACTAATCTGAAAGTACATGACAACATAGACCTACAACACTGTACTCCGGCGACAATGCAAGCTAACCAACATCAACCCGAGAATTCACAAGAGTGCTCGTCCTCGCCTGCTCACGGTATTGTGTACTGTCCTTTTCTGGTAGACCCGACACCATTACGTAGTGGGCCAGATATTAATTTAATGTTGCATTGAGTTAACCAGCACGGCCTTGGTAACCTCGTCTGCCTGATGTTGGCACAGGAGGCCAGCTCCCTCGTGTTCCCACGGCTCAGTTCAAGCGCATGCTGCCTTCGCATGTACGTGAGCATTTTTCTGGAATGTTTGAACATGACATGAGCATGCTGCCTTTGCAATATACCATGCGAATATCTTCAAGCAGGCAAAGCAGCTCCGTCTTCTCGAGTGACGTGAGCATGCTGCTATTGCAATATTTTCAAGCAATACGTAAGCATTTTTCTCGAATGTTTGAACATATTTTTTATCTGCGAACTTTTTTGAACTCGTGAACAATATTACAATTCATGATACTTTTTTTGATATGTGAACATTTTTTCTCGAATACGTGAACATATTTTGCATTCACAAACTTTTTTGAATTTTCCGCCAACATGTTTTGAATTTGGTGAGCATTTTTTGTAGTTGTGAACATTTTCTTCAATTTGTGAACAATTTTTGAAGATGTTAACCATTTTTATTTTGCAAACAGTTTTTTGAATATGTGTACACTTTTTTAATTTTGGAGTATTTTTTACTTTGCGCGAACATTTATTGAATTCATGAACATTTTTTGAATTTGTGAACATCTTCTGAATTCACCGCGAACATTTATCTAATTCGTGAATTTTTTTCAAATTTTCTGCAAACATATTTCAATTTTTAATACATGAACAAATATTTGAGTTCAGAACTTTTATTGAATTCAAGACCATTTTTTCCAGAATACTTGGACATATTTTGAATTCACGAATATTTTTACAATCGCCATGAACTTATTTTGTATTCGCGGACACTGTCTGAAATCACGGACACTTTATGATTTCATTGCGAACACATTTTGTATTCACATATAATTTTTGAATCTGCGAACAATGTTTCAATACATGAACAATTTTCTGAGTACATGAATTGTTTCTGAATTCTTGACGAATTCATGAGCATTTCCGAATTCGTGAACTATATTCGAATTCATGAAACAAAATTGAATACTTAAACATTTTTATAGAATACTTGAACATATTTTGAATTCGCAAACATTTCTTGAATTTTCTGTGAACACATTTCGTATTCGCAGACACTTTTTAAACGACAAACATGATTTGAATTCACCGCGAACATATTTTGAATTCACAAATATTTTCTGAATCTGTGAATAATTTTTTTTCAAATACACGAACCTTTTTGAATTCATGAATATTTTTTCTGATTCACAAACATTTTTATTAAACTGTGAACATTTTTTGGAAATTCATGAGCAGTTCTTTATTTGCACTAACCTTTTCAGAATTAAAACACGATTGCCATTATTTTTTGTTGCATGACCGACCCAAACAGTCAAACTATTGTTAAGATTGAATGACTGTCATCACGGCCTCGGGCAAACCAATTTAGTATGGGGGAACAGAAAACCCAACGGAAAGTTGGACTGAAAAGCCACCAAAATTGGCTTGCAATTAAAAAGTGCTGAAATCACCAGGAACACGCACATCGAACATGAGATGCCACTCAACTTTCATGGATAAATAGCATGCTCTACCAACGGAACATATGCACGTTCGACCGTCTTCCATATTAAACGGCACCGTCACAGTATGCAATTGTTGGACGTTGGTACCCTCTGTTTTGTACGCCTGCACTTAATACATGTACGCACGCGTGATTGTTCCATTGTTCCACCTAAGCAGGAGCAAACGAGCTCGTCCACTCTATTGCCACTCTCGGTACCACACTATAGCAGGAAGGCATGGGTAGATGTCTTCAGCACTACTCGACTACGTCGCCACTCTCCTCGAAACAGGATTACAACCATGCCGTCGCCTCAAAAAAATCACTAGTCGTCTGCGCAATAATGTCAGCCCCTTTGTCGAAGAAGCGTCCGTATTGCATTTTTCTGTAGTTTCACCCATGAATTGAGGAATTGGCATGCAAGTACACTAATTATATAATGAGAGAAGTGCATATTTTAACCCTCAACTTTTTTCCCTAGTCTAATCTACAACCTTCAATTGTAATACCGTCTAAGAATCAATCTCAAACTCTTAAAACCGGCCAGGATTCAACCCTCCCCTCCCAACACGTTGGTTTTGATCCGTTGACCATCCAGTCAGCAAGCCACGTTAGCAATTAAATCAAAATTTCAAGAAAAAAATTGTGTAAGTAAATAAATTGTATTTCTTTAAATATTGTTGTAGAACAAAAAATCTGTAAACTAAAATAAATAAGTAAAATTGATTTCTTTTGAACTTTCCCAAAATTTCCAACAATTTATTGATTCTACCGTTTTTTTAAAAACTTTCTAGGAAAATTATTTATTTTGACAAAATTTGTCCAAAAATGTAGCAAAATAATATAAAAATTATTTTTTTTGAATTTCCTTTATTTCTTTGGGTTTATAGTTTTTTATATTACATATTTTTTATTGTTTTTTATTTTTGAAATTTTACAGAAACATTAATTTTTTATTTTAGAGATTTGTTCCTATTTTTATGGACTTTTTAATTTGACAGATTGAATCCTTTGCCGACGTGGCTTGCTGATTGGACATGCTAACTAGATTGTCAACGGGTCAAAACCAGGGTGTGGGGAGGGAGGGTTGAATCCCGGCAAGTATTAGGAGTTCAGAATTGATTCCTTGATGGTATTATAGTTGAGGGTTGTAGATTAGACTAGGCAAGAGTTGGGGTTGAAATATGGTGGGGAACTGGTGGCCTGACCCGGGCAGAGCAAGGCCGCATGGGATTAAGCAAGGGAAGAGAGAGGATGCGGCTGGGCCGACTGGGCCGTTGGGGTAGGATCGGGGAATAGGATAGGATTATGTCTTGTAAAAAAATTGGCTTTTTGGGTTAACCGAGGTTGGAAAACCGAATTCCCCGAACTAATTTTGGTTCTTTAGGTTTGATGACCGAATTGGGGATCAGATTTTTTGTTGTGGTCTATCTGGGTTAGGTTCAGGTACTTCCGATTCGGCAAATCGGTTTTCGTTTAATTTGTCTGCCTCCCTCTTAGGGATACACAATGCAGAAAGGGGAATAATTATTTTAGAAATTAAAAAATAAGTTTTTATGACAAACTAATAAAGGTGCCCGTGCGTTGCAACGGGGCATAAATATTTGAATGATTCAACACCATATGGATCCCCGCAAAAAAAACACCATATAGATCATCATCTATCTCAAGTGGCATTGTCAGATTCTTTTTACCATTAAACTACTATTCTTCTTCTGTTCCTCCTCCTTCACCTCTTCTCTGCATGTGCTGGCTGGGCTTGAATTTTAAACTATAGCCTTATAGGAGGCAAACATGTACCACATAAATATTACATGTGCTTAAACCATAGAACATGAGATCCATAATAAGGCATAAGAAAATGTGTAGGAAGCTCACCATCTTTTATTGTTGTGGTCTAAATATTGAGATACGATGATATGCATTTGCTTGCTTTCCGTGTGGGCTGGATTAATTCCCCTTTGCTTTTTATTTAGATTTGCAAAGACTACTGAAGATGGTGTATCATTAACATGCAATGGCCAAAATTAGAGTTTTCGGAAAATAAAGTAATGCATCTGGTAGAATATATGGTCAAGATTCATAAAGAAACAACAACAAAACTATGGATATTCACCTCGTTGTTATTCTTTGTGCATATACAGAAGTTGAATCCGAGAACAATCCAACCTGCGGATGGTCTAATGTGTCCATCAAGATGTTCAGCTAGTCCATGCAGGCTTGATGCTTCACACGTGAAAAGAAAAGAGCTTCAACTTTGCAGGGGTTATGGTCCGAGTAGGCGTTTTGGTGCCCAGGCTCATCTGCACCCGGTTAGAAAAAAAAATCGTAAAAAAATATTAAAAAATTACAAAATTACAAAAAAATTTGTGGTAGAAAATTTGATGCGTGAGGCTCGCTCCAAATTTCAAGTCATTTGGACATCTGAGCAGCTCTCGGAAAAAAGGACAAATCGGGCCAAAATAGTACGTGAACAGTATACATTTTTACAGACCCCCAATTTGTCTTTTTTTCTGAGAGCTCCTCGGATGTCCAAATGATGTGATAATTGGAGTTTTTTTTTTGGAATTTTTGAATTTTTCAAGTATTTGTTCTGATTTTTTTCGTCAACGTGGGTGCAGATGAGCTCGGGTGCAGAGATGTATTTTCCCCTGGATGAAGGCATTTTTGTTTTTTTCTGCTTCTTCTTTGTAAGTTAAAGTCTAAAACCCATTTTCTGTAGCAGCAAAGGATGTACATGTTTTCAACCACAGTTGATCATCCTTTAAAAATATTTTTTTACAAAACAGGAAAACGACAAAGATATTATGTGAACGGGGTGTTGTGTTCTATTACTGCAGGATAGTAGAACCTAGCCAATGGTTGGTCATATGAAGGAGAAAGGACCAAAAAATGTTTCTATGAAGAAGCCATACCATCTCTTATTGCACATCCCGCTCCTGGGTCGTAGTCATGCTCTCTTCTCTCAGCTTAATTGTCATCTTTTCAGCCTAGAAAAATCCAACACTCATCAAATAATTACAAAATTGGAAGAACATGTCACACCTGAATCACATTTGGGTACTATGCTGCAAAATGTAGTTTATGCCTAGAAGGGATTGGCAGGTTACAACAATTGCCATGTAAAAAGGCATACCCAGCTTGCATGGAGGCATCATGCTCCAAGTGTTGCAGAAGTCCATGGTAAGTCTAATTGGCATGCAACATTTAAGCTACTCTACCGTCCATGTTGCCGGCACATATAGACTGCAATTCTGGCACGTTCGTGTCTTGTACCTGGCACTCGCAAGAAAAGAGTGATGTGATATTCTATCGGACACATTGGACTTAACTTTTTGTTCGCAAAGGTAGGGAATTGGTGTTGGCAACAAAGATAAGATCCATAATTTGATATAAGCACAAAAGGTGTAACTTAGAAGCTAATAATACTACCTTCTCCCTCGAGTCTTCGTTTAATCATGCAGTTCTTGCACCTATAAACCAACATTTTGTCAACCATTAAATAAACGACATTAACGGAGGGAGACAGTAATTCTTGCTTATGAAGTAATACTTTATTCTGCAAAAATATGCTACTTTTTTCATAAGTAAGGCAAAACCACCAACAATAATGTGACACACACACTGAAGTAAATATTCCCTAGAGGCAATAATAAAGTTATTATTTATTTCCTTATTTCATGATAAATGTTTATTATTAATGCTAGAATTGTATTAACCGGAAACTTAGTACATATGTGAATACATAGACAAAACATAGTGTCCCTAGTATGCCTCTACTTGACGAGCTCACTGAACAAAGATGGTTATGTTTCCTAACCATAGACATGTGTTGTCATTTGATGAACGGGATCACAACATTAGGAGAATGATGTGATGGACATGACCCATCCATTAGTTTAGCATTATGATTGTTACAGTTTCATTGCTACTGCTTTCTTAATGACTTATACATGTTCCTCAGACTATGAGATTATGCAACTCCCGAATACCGGAAGAACACCTTGTGTGCTATCAAATGTCACAATGTAAAAGGGTGATTATAAAGATGCTCTACAGGTGTCTCCGAATGTGTTTGTTGGGTTGGCATAGATCAAGATAGGATTTGTCACTCCGTGTTTCAGAGAGGTATCTCTGGGCCCTCTCGGTAATGCGGACAGCCGGACTGTATACATCGTCCGGACTATTGAAGCGTGAAGATACAAGACTCAAGACTTCGGCCCGTGTCCGGATGGGACTCTCCTTTGCGTGGAAGACAAGCTTGGCGATCCGGATATTGTGTTTCCTTCCTTGTAACCGACTCCATGTAAACCCTAGCCCTCTCCGGTGTCTATATAAACCGGAGAGGTTGGTCCTTAGAAGGCTGATGACAATTACAATCATACCATCATAGGCTAGCTCTTAGGGTTTAGCCTCTACGATCTCGTGGTAGATCCACTCTTGTACTACTCATATCTTCAATATTAATCAAGCAGGAAGTAGGGTTTTACCTCCATCGAGAGGGCCCGAACCTGGGTAAACATTGTGTCCCTTGCTTCCCGTTACCATCAGCCTAGACGCACAGATCGGGACCCCCTACCCGAGATCCGCTGGTTTTGACACCGACATTGGTGCTTTCAATGAGAGTTCCTCTGTGTCGTCGCTGTAGGGCTTGATGGCGCCTTCGATCGTCAACAACACGGTCCGGGGGAGACTTTTCCCCCCGGACAGATCTTCGTGTTCGGTGGCTTCGCACTGCGGGCCAATTCGCTTGGCCATATGGAGCTGATCGACAGCTACGCCCCTGGTCACCAGTTCAGGTTCGGAAACTTGAATTACACGGCCGACATCCGCGGAGACTTGATCTTCAACGGATTCGGGCATGTGCCAGGAGTACCAGACAGTCACGACGAGCACGGCTTAGACTTGCTGTCGGACAATGCTCGGGATATCACCCCAGCAGTAGCCCCGGACCTAAATCCGGAGCTGGCTGCGTGGCCTAAGGATGGAGGGATGGACCCCGCCTCGCAGGCCGCACACTCATCAGTGGTGGAGCGAAACACAGGCCTCACCTCGGTGGAGGCCTGTACCTCCGGGGCCCCGGACTCGTATCCGGGTGTTGGTTCCGGTCCGCACACCCTCAAGCCAGCCAAGCCAAATTGGGCTCCGGTAATGGAGTTTACCGCTGCGGACATCTTCCAGCACTCGCCCTTTGGCGACATGCTGAGCTCATTTAAGTCTCTCTCTTTGTCAGGAGGCTCAGGGCCAAACTATGTCCGGCTTGAGTGGGAAGCAGCCGACGAAGGAATTTGCTGCCCACCCACCACCCACTTCATTGCCACGATCGATGATTTAACCGACATACTTGACTTCGACTCCGAAGACATCGACGATATGGACGACGATGCAGGAGAATTACAGGAGCCACCGCTCACAGGGCGGTGGACGGCTACCTCCTTATATGATATATACATGGTGGACACTCCGAAGGAAACCAATGGCGATGAGGCAACGGAGGATAACCCCTCAGGAGGAAAAGCAAAGCATGGGCGTCTTCGGCTCCGCTCCAAGCCCCGCCACATCAACACCGGCCCCGGAGATAAAAGCAATCCGGATGGTGCCGAAGAGGAATACATCCCTGATCAGCCTACCTTCATGCAGGCCGGACCGGCCACGGTGGGATACTTGGAGAGGGACAACTATACACCCCCCTCCGAAGACGAGGTAAGCCTCGGCAATGATGAGTTCGGCGTGCCTAAAGATCCAGTGGAACAAGTTCGCTTCAAGCGACGGCTCATGGCCACGGCAAGGAGCCTGCAATGGAAGCAAGAGCAACTTAAAGCTGACCAAGATCTGCTAGTGGATAGGTGGACCATGATCCTAGCCACCGAAAAGTACGGACTCGACCACCCTAACAAGGGGCATACGCGGCACAACTGGCTACCTCAACCTAAGCAGGAGAACCAAAGGCACACACCCCGACATCCACACATCACTACGGTCCAAGACAGTAAGAAGGATACCCGAAGAGGCATCCTAAAGCCTTGGCGCAATGGTCATAAACGTCAAGTCAGGGAAACTAGTGCCAAGTCCAGCAACTCTCAGTCCGGTCAATGGACAAAGAACAGCTCAAGCCTATTCAGCCCAAGCCACACACTCGATCAACCGTGTGAAATTCACGGTACTCCTAGAAGGACGGCAAAGCATACCAATAGAGAATGCCGAATCCTCAAAACAAAACGACCGGTCGTGTGTCGGAAACAATGAGGGGAGGCGTCTAGTCAAAGAGACCCCCCAGAGCATAAAAGTACGGCTAATCCTCCCAATCACACTTACCACAACAATTCAATTGCCGTACCCCTAGACCTAGTAGTCTGGGGGCTCCATAACACACAAAGCCCCCATGGGTACGAAACCACAAATAACATCTTCTAAAGGATGCCAGGTGCAAAGGCCAAGTTTATTAGCCCACCACCCTAACGGTTGTTTTTGAATCACCAAAAAATGCCACGCCAAAGAGTAATTCTTCGGCACCTTCCCCTCATTCGGTAATTTACCGTATGCTAACGGGACGAACAACGTTGACTAGATTCCACGTGATAAACCATTAGGCCAACACCGTGTGATATAATCACGCCCACGGGCAAGGCCGAACCCCGCCCTTAGAGCGGAAATCATACAGCTGCCGGAGTAGCGAGTCACGCATGCCTATCAAAATTTTGATATGACAGCCAACTATCCGGACACCAACTAAGGATTCCACGCTACTTCACGGTATAACGGCTGGGTTTACCAGGGTCCGATCAGGAACCCTTAGACCAACCACAAGAGGACGTTCAGCTGCCTCCAAGCATTTGCCTTTACAAACTAACTTCGACGCAGAACAGGATTGGCGGCGTGGAATCAGCCCGGACACACAATGGCAGGAACATGCAGGTAGAAGGCAGTTCGGATTCACTCTTGATCCACTCACAACCCCCTCCTGTCCGGCCATCACAGGTTCCGCCAAAAAACACCTCTTTTCATAATCATACATCGTACTCATATGCATAGACATATCATCCTACTACAATGCGTAGACTTAAATAACACTTACCGGCCGTCGTTTATCGCCGATGCCTCTTTGCCAAAAAAAGGCAGCCACACTTCATATTACGCCCGGTTATGCCAGGGGCTTCACAGTACGGCAATAAAGTCCGACCACCTTTTCGGTCGCTCGGCACCCCGAACTTATAGCATTACATGCATCAGCTCCGAATCATGTCTTGGGTCATTGGTTGGGTTTGCCCGGCTCCCATGTTTTGGTACCTTACGTTCCGTTCTATCGGCTAAGGTAGCGCTGGGAGAACTACTGCGGTTGTGTCCCGGTTCTGTCGGACGAGCACCTCAGTAGAGAAAGCCAAAAACCGACTGTCATGATGCAGCGAGAGCTGGTCAGCTATTCGAGAGGTTGTGAAATCCTTAAGGATTTATTCCGCACAACGCCATTATAAATGTAGAGTGTGACGGATCGGTCTTCTGATCAGGCACCAATAGAGCCCCTAGTTCGGCCTTCCGAACACTAGGGGCTGCGCCGACCATACTCGAATTCCTATGGCTAAGTGAGAGTAATAAAGCCTTATAGTCCGATTGCCTGGTTCGTGGTGAGAAACACCTCCTTAAAAGGACCCAACTATGGGATAAAGAGCGTTCCCGAACACCCCCGTATTCTTTTTACGTGGGGGCAGAAGCCGACGACTGGCCAACTCTCAGGATTTACATACAATAAACAGCCGCACGGGAAGAACATATGTTCAAACAAAACAGGCAATATATAATAAAAATGCCATTATCCCATATTATAAAAAGCGGCACGAATGCCCTCAGGGAAATATAATGTCTTTGGCACACTTGACCGCCGCAAGGCGGGCCCCTTTCAGTACACCTTCATAGTATAGCTCGGGCCTGTGGTGCTCCTTACCCTCCGGCGACCCCTCAGTCATCAGCTTCTCCGCGTCAAGCTTCCCCCAATGCACTTTTGCACGGGCAAACGCCATGCGTGCACCTTCTATACAGACTGATCGCTTGATAGCATCAAGCCGAGGACAGGCACCCAAAATCCGCTTCACGAGTCTGAAGTAACTGCTTGGAATTGGCTCTGCAGGCCACAGCCGGACAACTAAGTCCTTCATGGCTAGTTCGGCTGCCTGGTGCAGTTCGACCAGCTGCTTCAGCTGATCGATAGAAGGCACTGGATAGTTCGGCGCCAAATACTGCGACCAGAAATTCCTCTCCGCAGACTTCTTCTCCTCGGTCCGGTAAAATCGGGCGGCATCTAATATGCTGCGAGGTAGATCCGCAAACGCCCCTGTAAAAACAAGAATTCAGCTTGTCGCTTAATAGTTCTCCCCATTGTCATGTAAAAATGGCCATGAATACAACAGGCCTTACCAGCCGCAACTTCCGGGCCTCCTGAATGTCCCGTACAGCACCTCGGGCTTCTTCCCGAGCATCTTCCGCGGCTTGGAGAGCTTGGGCGAGTTCGGATTCTTTCCCTATTAGACTCTGCTCCAAGCCCTCGCTTTTCTTCACAGCCTCCTGGAGCTCCTGCTCAGCAGTGATGACCCTGGCCTCGTGTTTTTCACGAAGTGCCTGTTCGGTGGCAGCCTTCTCGTTGGCATCGGCCACAGCCTTCTTCAGTGCCTCATATTCGGCACTCGCTCCTAGGGCATACAACACAAATACTTTTAAATAGGCACAATTACTTATTCGTGCCTAATGCAAGACAATGTTTCAACATACCTTGCTTATCCTCTAATTGCTTCCTCACGCGGCCAAGTTCTTCCTCGGCCCGTTCCAGGCTCTGCTTCAGTTTGGACACTTCCGCATTATGAGCGACCGTCTTCTCCGCAGATGCCTGTTTTCAAACAAAGGGGTACACGTCATTAACAAATGTTCCCACGAAAAAAGAGGATTTGATCCCCTGCCCGGCTCTCTCTCTTTCGTCGGACAGTGTATCAGGGGCTACTACTCATATTATGATGATTCTTCCAAAGGTTTCTTAGAAACCATACCTCAAAAGCTTTTATAAGGCCGAGGCAGGACGTGATACGTCCATTTTGCATCATGCTTTTTATATCAATATTTATTGCATTATGGGCTGTTATTTCACGTTATGTCACAATACTTATTGTTATTCTCTCTTATTTTACAAGGTTTCCATGAAGAGGGAGAATGCTGGTAGCTGGAATTCTGGGCTGGAAAAGGAGCAAATATTGGAGGCCTATTCTACGCAACTCCAAAAGTCCTGAAACTCCACGGAATATCTTAAAATAAATAAAGAAAAATCGTCGCCAAAGATGAAGGCCAGGGGGGCCACACCCTGCTCACAAGGGTGCCCCCCCGGGGCGCGCCTCCCTACCTCGTGGGCCCCCTAGTGGTTCTCCGACGCCCATCTTCTCCTATATGAAGTCTTTCGATGAGAAAAAAATAGAAGGCAACCTTTCAGGACGAGACTCCGCCGCCACAAGGCGGAACCTTGGCGGAAGCAATCTAGGGCTCCGGCAGAGCTATTCTGCCGAGGACACTTCCCTCCGGGAGGGGGAAATCATCACCATCGTAATCACCAATGCTCCTCTCATCGGGAGAGGGCAATCTCCATCAACATCTTCACCAGCACCATCTCATCTCCAAACCCTAGTTCATCTCTTGTATCCAATTCTTGTCTCCAAGTCCGGGATTGGTGCTAGTAGGTTGCTAGTAGTGTTGATTACTCCTTGTAGTTGATGCTAGTTGGTTTATTTGGTGGAAGATCATATGTTCAGATCCTTTATGCATATTATTACCCCTCTGATTATGAACATGAATATGCTTTGTGAGTAGTTACGTTTGTTCCTGAGGACAAGGGAAAAGTCTTGCTATTAGTAGTCATGTGAATTTGGTATTCGTTTGATATTTTGATAAGATGTATGTTGTCTATCCTCTAGTGGTCTTATGTGAACGTCGACTACATAACACTTCACCATTATTTGGGCCTAGAGGAAGGCATTGGGAAGTAATAAGTAGATGATCGGTTGCTAGAGTGACAGAAGCTTAAACCCTAGTTTATGCATTGCTTCGTAAGGGGCTGATTTGGATCCATATGTTTCATGCTATGGTTAGGTTTACCTTAATACTTTTGTTGTAGTTGAGGATGCTTGCAATAGAGGTTAATCATAAGTGGGATGCTTGTTCAAGTAAGAACAGCACCCAAGCACCGGTCCTCCCACATATCAAATTATCAAAGTACCGAACGCGAATCATATGAGCGTGATGAAAACTAGCTTGACGATATTCCCATGTGTCCTCGGGAGCGCTTTTCCTATTATAAGAGTTTGTCCAGGCTTGTCCTTTGCTACAAAAAGGATTGGGCCACCTTGCTGCATTTTATTTACTTTTGTTACTTGTTGCTCGTTACAATTTAGCTTATCACAAAACTATCTGTTACCACTTATTTCAGTACTTGCAGAGAATACCTTGCTGAAAACCGCTTATCATTTCCTTCTGCTCCTCGTTGGGTTCGACACTCTTACTTATCGAAAGGACTACGATAGATCCCCTATACTTGTGGGTCATCAAGACTCTTTTCTGCGCCGTTGCCGGGGAGTGTAGCGCCTTTGGTAGGTGGAATTTGGTAAGGAAAAATTTATATAGTGTGCTGAAATTTTCTGTCACTTGTTACTATGGAAAGTAATTCTCTGAGGGGCTTGTTCGGGGTATCTTCACCCCGTCCAGTAGAGAAAAGAGTTGCTCCTCAACCTACTGAACCTATTGAAATGAAACTCCTTTTGAAATTCCTTCGGGTATGATGGAAAAATTGCTAGCTAACACTTTTACACGAGATGGAACAAAGCATCCTGATGAACATCTACTCTATGTGGATGAAGTTTGTGGACTATTTAAGCTTGCAGGTATACCCGATGATGTTTTTAAGAAGAAGGCCTTCCCTTTATCTTTGAAGGGAGATGCATTTACATGGTACAGGCTATGTGATGATATGAGATCATGGAACTATAAAAGATTGAAATTGGAATTTCATCAAAAGTATTACCCTGTGCATCTTGTTCATCATGATCGCAATTATATATATAATTTTTGGCCTCGCGAAGGAGAAAGCATCGCTCAAGCTTGGGGGAGGCTTAAATCAATGTTATAGTCATGCCCCAATCATGAGCTCCCAAGAGAAGTAATTATGCAAAGTTTTTATGCTTGGCTTTCTGATAACAATCGCACCATGCTCGATACTTCTTGTGCTGGCTCTTTTATGATGAGGACCATTGAATTTAAATGGAATTTATTGGATAGAATTAAACGCAACTCTGAAGATTGGGACCTCGACGAAGGTAAGGAGTTAGGTATGACACCTAAGTTTGATTGTGTTAAATCTTTTATGGATACCGATATTTTCCGTAAGTTTAGCACTAAATATGGACTTGACTCTGAGGTAGTAGCTTCTTTCTGTGAATCTTTTGCTACCTATGTTGATCTCTCCAAGGAGAAGTGGTTTAAATATCATCCTCCCATAGAAGTAAAAGTAGTTGCACCTATTAAAGTTGAAGAAAAGACTGTCACTTATAATGATCCTATTGTTCCCACTTCTTATATTGAAAAACCACCTTTCCCTGTTAGAATGAAGGATCATGCTAAAGCTTCAACTGTTATTCGTAAAAGCAATATTAGAACTTATACACCTCCTGAGCAAGTTAAAGTAGAACCCAGTATTTCTATTGTTAAAGATCTCTTGTCTGATAATATTGATGGGCATGTTATTCAATTCCGTGGTGAAACTGCTGGAATTGCTAAACCTTGTGCTAGAGATAAACATAGACCTGTGGTAGGCGTGCCTGTTATTTCTGTTAAAATAGGAGATCATTGTTCTCATGGCCTATGTGATATGGGTGCTAGTGCTAGTGTTATACCTATTACCTTGTATGAAGAAATTGTGCATGATATTGCACCTGCTGAGTTAGAAGATATTGATGTTACAATTAAACTTGCCAATAGAGATACTATATCTACAATGGGAATTGTTAGAGATGTTGAAGTCTTGTGTGGAAAAACCAAATATCCCGCTGATTTTCTTGTTCTTGGTTCTCCACAAGATAGCTTTTGCCCCATAATATTTGGTAGACCCTTCTTGAATACTGTTAATGCTAAGATAGACTGCGAAAAGAATGTTGTTACTATTGGCTTGGATGATATGGTTCATGAGTTTAATTTCTCTAAATTTAGTAAACAACATCGTGAGGAAGAATTGCCTAGTAAAGATGAAATTATTGGTCTTGCTTCTATTGTCGTACCTCCTAGTGATCCTTTAGAACACTATTTGCTAGACCATGAAAATGATATGTTCATGAATGAAAGAAGGGAAATAGATGAAGTATTCTTTAAACAGGAACCTATTCTGCAACACAATTTGCCTGTTGAAATCCTAGGGGATCCTCCTCCACCCAAGGGTGATCCCATGTTTGAACTTAAACCGTTGTCTGATAATCTTAAATATGCTTATCTTGATGAAAAGAAAATATATCTTGTCATTATTAGTGCTAACCTTTCAGAGCATGAAGAAGAAAGATTATTGAAACCTCTGAAGAAGCACCGTGACGCTATTGGATATACTCTTGATGACCTTAAGGGCATCAGTCCCACTCTATGTCAACATAAAATAAATTTGGAAGCAGATGCCAAACCAGTTCGTGATCCTCAACGACATTTGAATCCTAAAATGAAAGAAGTGGTAAGAAAAGAAATACTCAAGCTTCTAGAGGTAGGTATAATTTATCCCGTTGCTGATAGTCAGTGGGTAAGTCATGTCCATTGTGTCCCTAAGAAGGGAGGTATTACTGTTGTCCCTAATGATAAAGATGAATTGATTCCGCAAAGAATTATCACAGGTTATAGGATGGTAATTGATTTCCGCAAATTAAATAAGGCTACTAAGAAAGATCATTACGCCTTACCTTTTATTGATCAAATGCTAGAAATATTATGCAAACATACACATTATTGCTTTCTAGATGGTTATTCTGGTTTCTCTCAAATACCTGTGTCGGCTAGGGATCAATCAAAGACTACTTTTACATGCCCTTTTGGTACTTTTGCTTATAGACGTATGCCTTTCGGTTTATGTAATGCACCTGCTACCTTTCAAAGATGCATGATGGCTATATTCTCTGATTTTTGTGAAAAAAATTGTGAGGTTTTCATGGACGATTTTTTCGTCTATGGTTCCTCTTTTGATGATTGCTTGAGCAATCTTGATCGAGTTTTGCAGAGATGTGAAGAAACTAATCTTGTCTTGAATTGGGAAAAGTGCCACTTTATGGTTAATGAAGGTATTGTCTTGGGGCACAAAGTTTCCGAAAGAGGTATTGAAGTTGATAAAGCCAAGGTTGATGCTACTGAAAAGATGTCATGTCCCAAGGACATCAAAGGTATAAGAAGTTTCCTTGGTCACGCCGGATTTTATAGGAGGTTCATTAAGGACTTCTCAAAAATTTCTCGTCCTCTGACTAATTTACTACAAAAAGATGTACCATTTGTCTTTGATGATGATTGTGTAGAAGCATTTGAAATACTTAAGATAGCATTAGTCTCTGCACCTGTTGTTCAGCCACCTGATTGGTATTTACCATTTGAAATTATGTGTGATGCTAGTGGTTACGCTGTAGGTGCTGTTCTAGGGCAAAGAGTTGATAAGAAATTAAATGTTATCCATTATGCTAGTAAGACTCTAGACAATGCTCAGAGAAAATGAACTTTTAGCGGTTGTATTTGCTTGTGATAAATTTAGACCCTATATTGTTGATTTCTAAAGTAACTATTCACACTGATCATGCTGCTATTAAATATCTTATGGAAAAGAAAGATGTAAAACCTAGACTTATTAGATGGGTTCTCTTGCTGCAAGAATTTGATTTGCATATTGTTGATAGAAAAGGAGCTGAGAACCCCGTTGCAGATAACTTATCTAGGTTAGAGAATGTTCTTGATGACCCACTACCTATTGATGATAGCTTTCCTGATGAACAACTAAATGTCATAAGCACTTCTCGTAGCACCCCATGGTATGCTGATTATGCTAATTATATTGTTGCTAAATTTATACCACCTAGCTTCACATACCAACAAAAGAAAAAGTTTTTCTATGATTTGTGACATTACTTTTGGGATGACCCACATCTTTATAAAGGAGTAGATGGTGATATTAGACGTTGTGTACCTGAGCATGAACAGGAACAGATCCTACGCAAGTGTCACTCCGAAGCTTATGGAGGACACCACGCTGGAGATAGAACTGCACATAAGGTATTGTAATCCGGTTTTTATTGGCCCACTCTCTTCAAGGATACCCGTAAGTTTGTTTTGTCTTGCGATGAATGTCAAAGAATTGGTAATATTAGTAGACGTCAAGAAATGCCTATGAGTTATTCACTTGTTATTGAACCATTTGATGTTTGGGGTTTTGATTATATGGGACCTTTTCCTGCCTCTAATGGATATACACATATTTTAGTTGCTGTTGATTACATTACTAAGTGGGTAGAAGCTATTCCAACTAGTAGTGCTGATCATAACACCTCTATTAAAATGCTTAAAGAAGTTATTTTTCGAGGTTTGGAGTCCCTAGATATTTAATGACTGATGGTGGTTCACACTTATTCACGGTGCTTTCAGAAAAATGCTTGCTAAATATGACGCTAATCATAGAATTGCATCTCCATATCACCTGCAGTCCAGTGGTCAAGTAGAATTGAGCAATAGAGAGCTCAAATTAATTTTGCAAAAGACTATTAATAGGTCTAGAAAGAATTGGTCCAAGAAACTGGATGACGCATTATGGGCCTATAGAACTGCATATAAGAATCCTATGGGTATGTCTCCGTATAAAATGGTTTATGGAAAAGCATGTCACTTACCTCTCGAACTAGAGCATAAGGAATATTGGGCTATTAAAGAGTTCAACTATGACTTCAAACTTGCCGATGAGAAGAGGTTATTTGATATTAGCTCACTTGATGAATGGAGAACCCAAGCTTATCAAAATGCCAAGTTGTTTAAAGAAAAAGTTAAAAGATGGCATGACAAAAGGATACAAAAGCGCGAGTTCAATGTAGGTGATTATGTATTTCTATACAACTCTTGTTTAAGATTTTTTGCAGGAAAACTTCTCTCTAAATGGGAAGGTCCCTACGTTATCGAGGAGGTCTATCGTTCCGGTGCCATAAAAATCAACAACTTTGAAGGCACAAATCCGAAGGTGGTAAACGGTCAAAGGATCAAACACTATATCTCAGGTAATCCTATAAATGTTGAAACCAATATTGTTGAAACCGTAACCCCGGAGGAATACATAAGGGACACCTTCCAGACCGTTCCAGACTCCGAAAAGGAATAGGTATGTGGTACGGTAAGTAAACCGACTCCAAAACAATTTTTAAGGCAATATTTCTCTGTTTTGGAATATTAAGAAAAATAGAAAAATAAGTGGCAGTCCGGGAAGGACACGAGGGCTCCACGAGGGTGGTGGGTGCGCCCTACCCCCCTGGGCACGCCCCCCTACCTTGTGAGCACCTCGTGTGCCCTCCGAACTCTGTTTTCTTGCACGATACGTATCTTGGTCGGTAAAAATTCATTATATATTCTCCCAGAGGTTTTGACTCTCGTATCACGCAAATATCCTCTGTTTTTGTTTCGAGCTATTTCTGTTGCAGATTTAGAGCACCATGACTTCTCCCTCCTCCAACAACAAAGACAAGGATGCTTGGCTATTGAAGATAGAGTTGAAAAGAGAGGAACCAGAAGAGATCAAGAAGGCCATTGAGGCTCAAGCTCCGGTGGTGAAAGAAGAAGACACTCATCAACCTTTACCTAACCTTTTCACTCCAACAGAGATTGAAGCTTTCAAGATGATTGAGTTAGCCCGCATACAGAACAAGTATCTCACAGAGGAGAATATTTGTTGAAGGATCATATTAGTGGGCTCAAGGGCATTATCCGCAAGTTGGAGGAGCTTTTACGCTCGATGTGCGATTATCCACCGTCATCATCACCACCTACATCACCAAAGAAGGAGACATAATCACATGGGTATGGGCACTCCCCTTGGCAACTGCCAAGCTTGGGGGAGGTGCCCTGGTATCGTATCACCATCACAACTCCTATCTTTACCGTTTTTCTTAGTTCGATCCTTTTAGTAGTATCTCGATTTAGTAGAATAAAGTCATGGCATGATCTAGTTTTGAGTTTTTCTTTATGATCCTTCTTTGTAATCGAGTCTGTGAGCTATATAATAAAGATTAGTGTTGAGTCAAGGGCTTGATTATTTGCCATGATCTTGGGTAAATGAATAGAAGAAAAAGAATAAAGAGAATCAAAGAATTCATATTGATCTTATTGAAAGTAATGAATTCACATAGAAAGAGTATGATGATTAAAGGTTGTTGGGAGTTGGCAAATATAGCTTTGGTCATCGTTGCAATTACTAGGAAGTAATAAGGAAAGAGAGGTTTCACATACAGATATATTATCATTGACATCTTTTATGATTGGGAGCACTCATTAAAATATGACATGCTAAAGAGTTGAGGTTGGACAAGGAAGACAACGTAATGAGTTATGTTTTCTTACATCTGAGATAAAGTATGTTGTCATGGATCCTCTAACGTGTTGAGCTTGCCTTTCCCCCTCATGCTAGCCAAATTCTCAGCACCAAGTAGAAATACTACTTGTGCTTCCAAATACCCTTAAACCAGTTTTGCCATGAGAGTCCACCATATCTACCTTTGGATTGAGTAAGATCCTTCAAGTAAGTTGTCATCAGTGCAAGCAATAAAAATTGCTCTCTAAATATGCATGACTTATTAGTGCAGAGAAAATAAGCTTTGTATGAACTTGTTGTGGAAGTAATAAAAGCGACGGACTGCATAATAAAGGTCCACATACAAGGGGCAATATAAAGTGACGTTCTTTTGCATTAAGATTTTGTGCATCAACCCTAAACGCGCATGACAACCTCTGCTTCCCTCTGCGAAGGGCCTATCTTTTATTATTATCCTTTACCTTATGCAAGAGTCACGGTGATCTTCACCTTTCCTTTTTTCATTTTATCCTTTGGCAAGCTCAGCATGTTGGAAGAACATGATATATATATATATATATATATATATATATATAAATATATATATATATATACACACATCTGGGCTATTCTGTTACGCGTGACAGAATATTATTCTGTTACCCTACTTGGACTAACGATTTTAGGCGGTTGTACTGATGATTTTCATCTCATTGAACTCTGAGCTATTTTCTCTACAGGAGCGCGCACGCCATGGCGTGGGCGAGAAGCGGAAGGAGTTGGGCGCCTCTTGCCTTGCGGCCCTTGCGCACACGCGGTAGAGTGGCGGTACAAGTCCACACGCAGGCGGCGACCAGAGCATGAGCGAACGCGGGGGAAGCAGAGAAGCATGCGTCCATGGCAGCAGGGGACTTGGCGCAACAACGGCGAACCGAGCGGAAAAGAGAAGAGCTCGGTCACATCGTACATCGCTCGGCCGATTGAGATGTACCAGGCGATCCCCTACAGCGTCGGCCGGCTGCCGGCGTGCCCGCGGCGGTCCGAGCAGGCCGAGGCCGAGGGCGCGGTCGGCCAGGAGGGCGGGCTCGCGGCTCGCCGACGCGGCGGTGAGGGGCGACGGCGGGGAGGCGGTGAGGAGGGCGGTGGCAGAGAGCCTGGTGCTAGTGGTGGGGAGGCGCGGGTGCTGCCTCAGCCACGTGGTGAAGCGGCTGCTGTAGGGGCTCGGGGTGAACCCCGCCGTGCACGAGGTCGCCGACGACGACGAGCTCACCACGGCGGTGGCCGGGAACGCTGGAGGCGAGGCTGTCGTCGCGCTGCCGGCGGTGTTCGTCGGTGGGAGGCTCCTCGGTGGGCTCGATCGGCTCATGGCCGTGCACATCTTCGGCGAGCTCGTGCCCATACTCAAGGACGCGGGCGCGCTCTGGCTCTGAGTCTCTGACTCTGAGCAAAACCAAAGATGCATATGGGACGGGGTACTACGGACGTACGAACAACCGTTTGTTCATGAGTTAATCTTCTTTTCATTTCTCCTGTTGATTCTTGATGAGATCATGTGAGTTACTGCTGCTCGATCTTCAGTCTCTCTTGATTGGGATCAATAATGGAGTACCAGCTTAGCTATAGTTAGGCTTAAATTCTTTTGCTTAGGGTAGGAAAAATTAGGAACTATTGTGCCATCTCGTGCTTATTTTCGACCAAACGCTTTGTAAATACATGTATGAGTGAAGAGGGGTGTACTATTTAGCACTGTATAAATCATGTTCCTTCCATCTTGCTCATCGGTTTTCTAGATGCCAATTCATTTTGTCTTTGAAGGTTTCTTCTAGCAGGCTTATGATGTTATCACGAAATGGCACCGTGTTGGATATTTGTAATCCATGACGGGGTGCTTGTTTGTTGTAGCTGATTTTCCCTCTCTCTTCTTCTATGGTACTCCTATTTTCCATAGATTAATTTTGAATCTTCTGAAAAGAGAGGACTCGAACTGATCTCCAATTTTTTGGGTTTGTACTGAGCGGTTTTCATAGACTGGACTTTACTCTGGTTTTTCGTAAGATTTTCCTCGTAACTTTCCAACGATCTATGGTATCATCGCCCCCGAACTTGCATGATTTATATAGTTGAACTAAATGACATGTTTTTCAGAAATAAAATATTTGTTTGCAACGATGTTTTGGACTTCTCTCGTTTTAGGATATGAACATTTACCATTTGAATTTTCATATGGGGTTTTCTTTTTGTTTGAGCTTTTTTCGCGTCCCGAGCATGGGGCCGGGGCACGACGCGTGTTATAGGGTTTTCTTTTGAACTCCCATTGTAGTAATACATGGACCTATGTGACGATAGGAATTCTTGTACTAGCATACGACGGTAGAGCACACACGATAAACATTCTGAAGTCGTCTAAGCTACAACATTTGGGGCGCGGGCAACAACGGCGGCGCTCGCGGCGGCACTCGTACTGATCTCTGTGTGTGTTTGTACAGATGAGGTATGTTTTCATAGAGTAATTTCGAATGGTTCCGAAAAAGTACTTGAACTGATGCCCGTATGGGTTTGTACTGAGGGTGTTTTCGCATACTATGCTTTTGAACTGATGTAACAAGATGACTAGAAGTTCGATACAAGACCAAAGGACGACCAAATGGTACAATCTCAAAAGACATAATTATTGGAGTCAAGCAACTAGGGAAAGATCCAAAGCCTCCACAACATCGACACCTGATTTGGGTACTCCTACGCCCGTTAAGCTAGGCCTTTCTTCTTCAGCAAAAGCCACATAAGCACTTGCCTTTCTCAGAGTCACCAGGACAGAGCATCTCAGACGCCTCTACTCCTGTTGCTTTTCCTTGTGCAAGAGGCTGTTGACGGATCACGCAGTGATGCAGGTGGCCATGGTAGTGACACGAGCAGTGACGCAGGTCTCCGAACTGATGGTCGTGACAAACTCGGCCACCCTGAAGCCACGGGGTTGGACTGAGCATGGCGCTGAAGTTGAGTAGAACATTTAGGAATTAGGATAAATAGGAAACAACAAACAGGTGGAAGAAACCGTGAAGTGAAATGAGTTATAGAAGATAGTATGCATTATTCTCACTAAAAAAACTTCTGTTTGTGTGCAACTTCTCTACTTGCATACGTTTGGATGGAGAAACACAGAAAATACAACCACATGGATCAACACATTTGAAGGGAGAAACTATAGACGTACATCACGGGGTAGCAAATAATATGAACTCCAGGCAAAACATTTTTTTAACTTTTTTTGTATCTCGCAAACTGAAAATAATAAGAAAGCAAATTAGAACACAAAGTAAGAAGAAAGTAGAGCACCAGTGCTTGTGCGGCATGGATCCGTCAACCCTTTTGCATCCTAGTTCCAGCCAGCATGAGCTAGCACCTCCTGGATCGAGCTGCATTAGTGCAACACAATGCATCAGAGAGATAAAAAGGTGAGTGGCAGCATGTACAGGAAGGGGAGAAAGCAACTATAGCACACGAGCATCCACGGGCATACAGAGATGCAGGAACTTCTCTCCACTTGAGACTAAACTTATATAATTTTTATTGTTGAACTTTCAGATATCTTACAAGAATTGCATGGTTTTAGTGTTTTGCTTTTACCTCGTTGCTTCTCTGAACTTGCAAAATAAACTTTGTTACATGTGCTCATTAACATAACCACACACACCTGTTGTGCTATAGAAATAGCATGGAAACACCAAGGAAACTGGACTTACGATTGGTAAGTAGATGTACTGAAAAGAATTCAAAAGATGAACTAAAAACAATTGAAACTCTTCAAAAGCATCCAGGAGAGATAACAAAAAACTAAAACGCATGGGCGACACAGTTACTAGAACCGGGCCATAAGGACTAGAACCAAAACTATCAATATAAGTTGATGTTTTTTTGTAGGTTTTTGGGAATGAGAATACCTGTATTTTTTGCAATTATATAAAAGTTTTAAAATGTGTACTACTCCATAACAAATGTTTATACTGCACATGTCCGTAAATATTAGCTTTTTATTTGGCAACAAAGAAAGATCAAAAAGGATATTTAATTTCTTGTAAGCATAACAACAAACAGCTTGATAGCAGCAGGAATAGAACAAGTTCTTAGTTATTACCATTGGGGACCTACCCACTTGCGCGATCTGACGTCCACTCGTGCGAGTAGACCTGACGCACACACCATCAGGGACCTGCCCACTATGCGAGATCGAACTGAACCCGCTTGTCATGCCAAGGCCGACTGAACTTATGATCTTTCCAGATCTCAACTGATTGTGTTACAAATATACACACAAATCCAAACGAGCTCATGTGAGTGCATATTAAAAAGATAATTGAGCTCATCTATATTAATCGGAGAAGTTCAAACAGAAACTTTTCTTGAAAAAATGTACTATTTTTGCTATAACAACTATAGTCATCTTGCCAACCATGTATATTTAACTGGTTAAAAAGATAATCAAGTTCATGTATATTAACCCGAGAAGTTCAAAAAGAAACTTTTAATAATAATTATATTCATCTTGCCACCCATTCAGTTTTTGCTGTAACAAAATTCAAACATTTAAAAAGTTTGTACTGTCGTGGGGAAGCCTCAGTTCTTTGACAAACACTCTCATGTTCTTTGACAGTTTTAATTTTGTCTGCACTTACCAGTTTCCCGATTTCGAACTTACAGAATTTTATACCCCAAACTTCTACAGGTTTTTTAAATTTCTTAGGAACAAAAAATGAAGGAGTCTGGACTCAAGAATTATAGAAAGAACAAAACCATATGTGTGAACTTATCTAGAGGCTTTTGCTGAATGGAGGAGACGAGATGACGCAGGAGCAAAACCCGACTCCTTGAATATACAGTAGCTATGCTGTCAATACTTCTTTGAGTTCTTATTTCTGAACCTTCATAGTAGTAATACATGTACTGTGCGATACACAATTCTGTCGTTGAGCGACTGATCTAGGAACAAAAACACTCCTGCAGTGCACACACCAAATCATGATAAAAATAGAGGCAGCAAGAAGCAATCACCAGTATATTGAGATGTCCAACTACATGTACCATCTCATTATAGTATAAAAATTAATTAATAGTAAGAAACAAGGTAGTGACAATCCTAACTCTGCATAGTTTCGGGATTTGTAGAAGTCTAAACATGGTATCATAGTTAATTAGTTACTGCGTAAGGAGGATGTGTTTACACACACCTATAATTCAGAATTGAACTGAACCACCCACTTTTCTTGTACTAAAGCTTGTTTTTAGAATTCGTATGAGTGGGTTATTAAACACATGCATCAACATTGAGGAACACTAGAAAAAAGGACACCGCTATACAAGAACTACAGTGGACAGATCCAGAGGAGAAATCCTCAAGCAAAAATCAAGAGAGGTCGCAATCTCCATGGAAGATGCCAACGAATTTGCCATGGAAGGGCCTCCCACTCCCCTGCTCTATCTCCTCCCACTCCCTGCACACAGAAACACAGACCAGAGAGAGAGAGGATGACAGGGAGATGACTGAGACGGATCGAGGGCGGACACGGGGTGGACTGCACGCAGCTCTTCTCGCGACCGACAGCAGAGTGTGATGTTGTACTGTCGAGGCAAAGTTCCTCGACACAGGGTGGCTGAATTTTTCTGACATACTGGACCACAACTTGAGCTTCGTGTTCCGGCCACGAGCCCAAAAAAGATGACCCTTAGTTTATCTAGTAACTCATCATTAGTCTGCAAGAAGCTCACAAATTGTACTGTTTTTATATACGACCTTTCTTTGAATTCCCATGGTAGTAATCCATGTTGCCTGTCTTTTTAACCAGAAAATTAAGCAAGATTGCTTGCTGAAGGCAACATTTTTTTCATATAGTGTACATAGACTTTGCTATACCTAAACTTCCATTTATTGATATACTTGAACTTATTTGCTGTTAATGTACATAGACTTTGTAATTAAACATCAAAACTAAGAGAGATAGTAGCCATTGAACTGAAATAAAATTAGGAATTGAATTGGACTAAATCAAGAAACTGAACCGAGTGTGTCACGAGTTAGTCAATGTGGAAGATCATTCCATTTTTCTATCTCTCTCTCTCACTCACTCACATCACCCTGCTGCAGCAACAAACAGCAGGAGTGCACCAGCACAAGCAGAATGGGCATTATGCAACTTTTGACTTAATTTTTTTTGACTAAACTGAGCTTGAAGTTTTCACTGAACTCAACTTAAACATTGCCAGAAATTAGTTGAACTTTTTGTACTGAACTTAGCTGGACTTTGTACAGGGATCCACACTTTACCTGAACTTTTTTACATGGATTTGCATGGCTGGCCGATGGTGAAAGCGAGGCGAGCAGAGGCAGAGGAGGACCTACTGGATGTTTGTCACCATTTCCAACGTACTCTGGGAGGAGGAGGATGATGGGAGCAAACCTCTATGTGCGCAATCGCTCGGGACACGTCAGGAGTGCGGCCGCCGGTGGCAAGGACCGGCCGTCCCTCGGTGATCGACCACCGTGGCTAGCCTCAGTACAGAGTTGGCTCGTCAGGCAGCAGTGGGATAGTTGTGCGCGAAGACCGGCGACGCTCGAAGGCAGGGGCTAGGCGGCGCCGCACTGGGAGAGGAAGGTCGTGGCGGTGGCCGCTGGGGCAGGGGGCCTGCAGCGACGCACTGGGAATGGGAGGTTGTTGTGGTGGCGTGCTGGGGCAGGGGGGCAGCAGCGCGCCCGGCAGGGTTCCGACAGCGGCTTGTTCGAGTAGGGGGCCGACGGC
>NC_041391.1:142845760-142869047 GCF_002162155.2 Triticum dicoccoides
GCATGAACTATTATTATTGACATTACCCTTAAGGTAAAAGATTGTGGGGCAAAATTATAAGCCTCTATCTTTCTCTGTGTCCGATTGAAACTCCGTAACCACAAGTATTGCGTGAGTGTTAGCAATTATGAAGGACTAAGTGATAGTTGAGTATGTGGACTTGCTTTTAAGCTCTGACATAGACTCTTTCCGATGTTATGATAAATTGCAATTGCTTCAATGACTGAGATTATAATTTGTTGGTGCTCAATAAGGTTTCTGATTCATACTTTTGTATTGTGAAAAGATCATCACTTGAACATAAGTAATCATACGACAAAATCCATATATATTGCTGTTATGGAAATAATCATGATGCCTTCATGTCCGTATTTTATTTTTATCGACGCCTCTACCTCTAAACATGAGGACATATTTATTGTTATCGGCTTTTCGCTTGACGACAAGTGAGGTCTAAGCTTCGGGGAGTTGATACGTCCATTTTGCATCATGCTTTTATATCAATATTTATTGCATTATGGGCTGTTATTTCACGTTATGTCACAATACTTATGGCTATTCTCTCTTATTTTACAAGGTTTACATGAAGAGGGAGAATGCCAGCAGCTGGAATTCTGGGCTGGAAAAGGAGCAAATATTGGAGGCCTATTCTACGCAACTCCAAAAGTCCTGAAACTCCATGGAATATCTTAAAATAAATAAAGAAAAATCGTCGCCAAAGATGAAGGCCAGGGGGCCCACACCCTACTCACGAGGGTGGGGGCGCCCCCCTACCTCGTGGGCCCCCTAGTGGTTCTCCGACGCCCATCTTCTCCTATATGAAGTCTTTCGATGAGAAAAAAATAGAAGGCAACCTTTCAGGACGAGACTCCGCCGCAACTAGGCGGAACCTTGGCGGAACCAATCTAGGGCTCCGGCAAAGCTGTTCTGCCGAGGACACTTCCCTCCGGGAGGGGGAAATCATCACCATCGTAATCACCAACGCTCCTCTCATCGGGAGAGGGCAATCTCCATCAACATCTTCACCAGCACCATCTCATCTCCAAACCCTAGTTCATCTCTTGTATCCAATTCTTGTCTCCAAGTCCGGGATTGGTGCTAGTAGGTTGCTAGTAGTGTTGATTACTCCTTGTAGTTGATGCTAGTTGGTTTATTTGGTAGAAGATCATATGTTCAGATCCTTTATGCATATTATTACCCCTCTGATTATGAACATGAATATGCTTTGTGAGTAGTTATGTTTGTTCCTGAGGACAAGGGAGAAGTCTTGCTATTAGTAGTCATGTGAATTTGGTATTCGTTTGATATTTTGATAAGTTGTATGTTGTCTATCCTCTAGTGGTGTTATGTGAACGTCGACTACATAACACTTCACCATTATTTGAGCCTAGAGGAAGGCATTGGGAAGTAATAAGTAGATGATGGGTTGCTAGAGTGATAGAAGCTTAAACCCTAGTTTATGCATTGCTTCGTAAGGGGCTGATTTGGATCCATATGTTTCATGCTATGGTTAGGTTTACCTTAATACTTTTGTTGTAGTTGCGGATGCTTGCAATAGAGATTAATCATAAGTGGATGCTTGTTCAAGTAAGAACAACACCCAAGCACCGGTCCTCCCACATATCAAATTATCAAAGTACCGAACCTGAATCATATGAGCGTGATGAAAACTAGCTTGACGATATTCCCATGTGTCCTCGGGAGTGCTTTTCCTATTATAAGAGTTTGTCCAGGCTTGTCCTTTGCTACAAAAAGGATTGGGCCACCTTCCTGCATTTTATTTACTTTTGTTACTTGTTGCTTGTTACAATTTATCTTATCACAAAACTATCTGTTACCACTTATCAGGGTTTAGCCTCTATGAACTCGTGGTAGATCTACTCTTGTACTACTCATATCTTCAATATTAATCAAACAGGAAGTAGGGTTTTACCTCCATCGAGAGGGCCCAAACCTAAGTAAACATTGTGTCCCTTGCTTCCCGTTACCATCGGCCTAGACGCACAGATCGGGACCCCCTACCCGAGATCCGCCGGTTTTGACACCGACATTGGTGCTTTCATTGAGAGTTCCTCGGTGTCGTCGCTGCAGGGCTTGATGGCGCCTTCGATCATCAACAACACGGTCCCGGGGAGACTTTTCCCCCGGACAGATCTTCGTGTTCGGTGGCTTCGCACTGCGGGCCATTTCGCTTGGCCATCTGGAGCAGATCGACAGCTACGCCCTTGGTCACCAGGTCAGGTTCGGAAACTTGAATTACACGGCCGACATCCACGGAGACTTGATCTTCAACGGATTCGGGCCTGTGCCAGGAGTACTAGACAGTCACGACAAGCACGGCTTAGACCTGTTGTCGGACAATGCTCGAGATATCAGCCCTGCAGTAGCCCCGGACCTAAATCCGGAGCTGGCTGCGTGGCCTAAGGATGGAGGGATGGACCCCGCCTCGCAGGCCGCACACTCATCGGCGGTGGAGTCAAACACAGGCCTCACCTCATGTGGAGGCCTGTACCTCCGGGCCCCGGACTCGTATCTGAGTGTTGGTTCTGGTCCGCACACCCTCAAGCCAGCCAAGCCAAATTAGGCTCCGGTAATGGAGTTTACCGCTGCGGACATCTTCCAGCACTCGCCCTTTGGCGACATGCTGAGCTCATTAAAGTTTCTCTCTTTGTCAGGAGGCTCTGGGCCGAACTATGTCCGGCTTGAGTGGGAAGCAGGCGACGAAGGAATTCGCTGCCCACCCACCACCCACTTCATTGCCACGGTCGATGATTTAACCGACATACTTGACTTTGACTCCGAAGACATCGACGGTATGGACGACAATGGAGGAGAATTACAGGAGCCACCGCTCACAGGGCGGTGGACGGCTACCTCCTTATACGATATATACATGGTGGACACTCCGAAGGAAACCAATGGCGACGAGGCAACGGAGGATAACCCCTCAGGAGGAAAAGCAAAGCATGGGCGTCTTCGGCGCCGCTCCAAGCCCCGCCACATCAACACCGGCCCCGGAGATGAAAGCAATCTGGATGGTGCCGAAGAGGAATACAGCCCTATTCAGCCTACCTTCAAGCAGGATGGACCGGCCACGGTGGGATACTTGGAGAGGGACAACTATACACCCCCCTTCGAAGACTAGGTAAGCCTCGGCAATGATGAGTTCGGCGTGCCTAAAGATCCAGTGGAACAAGTTCGCTTCAAGCGACGGCTCATGGCCATGGCAAGGAGCCTGCAAAGGAAGCAAGAGCAGCTTAAAGCTGACCAAGATCTGCTAGTGGATAGGTGGACCAAGATCCTAGCCATCGAAAAGTACGGACTCGACCACCCTAACAAGGGGCATACGCGGCACAACTGGCTACCTCAACCTAAGCAGGAGAACCAAAGGCACACACCCCAACGTCCACACATCACTACGGTCCAAGACAGTAAGAAGGATACACGAAGAGGCATCCTCAAGCCTCGGTGCAATGATCATAAACGTCAAGTCAGGGAAACTGGTGCCAAGTCCAGCAACTCTCAGTCCGGTCAATGGACAAAGAACAGCTCAAGCCTATTCAGCCCAAGCCACACTCTCGATCAACCGTGTGAAATTCACGGTACTCCTAGAAGGACGGCAAAGCATACCAATAGAGAATGCCGAATCCTCGAAACAAAATGACCGGTCGTGTGTCGGAAACAATGAGGGGAGGCGTCTAGTCAAAGAGACCCCCCAGAGCATAAAAGTACGGATGATCGCTCTCGATCACACTTACCACAGCAATTCAATTGCCGTACCCCTAGACCTAGTAGTCTGGGGGCTCCATAACACACAAAGCCCCCACGGGTACGAAACCACAAATAACATCTTCTAAAGGTTGCCAGGTGCAAAGGCCAAGTTTATTGGCCCACCACCCTAACGGTTGTTTTCGAATCACCAAAAAATGCCACGCCAAAGAGTAATTCTTCGGCTCCTTCCCCTCATTCGGTAATTTACCGTATGCTAACTGGATGAACCACGTTGACTAGATTCCACGTGATAAACCATTAAGCCAACACCGTGTGATATAATCACGCCCACGGGCAAGGCCGGACCCCGCCCTTAGAGCGGAAATCATACAGATGCCGGAGTAGCGAGTTGCGCATGCCTATCAAAATTTTGATATGACAGCCAACTATCCGGACACCAACTGAGGAGTCCACGCTAATTCACGGTATAACGGCTGGGTTTACCAGGGTCCGGTCAGGAACCCTTAGACCAACCACAAGAGGACGTTCAGCTGCCTCCAAGCATTTTCCTTTACAAACTAACTTTGACGCAGAACAAGATTGGCGGCGTGGAATCAGCCCGAACACACAATGGCAGGAACATGCAGGTAGAAGGCAGTTCGGATTCACTCTTGATCCACTCACAACCCCCTCCAGTCCGACCATCACAGGTTCCGCCAAAAAACACCTCTTTTCATAATCATACATCATACTCATATGCATAGACATATCATCCTACTACAATGGATAGACTTAAATAACACTTACCAGCCGTCGTTTATTGCCGACGCCTCTTTGCCAAAAAACAGCAACCACGCTTCATGTTACGCTCGGTTATGCCAGGGGCTTCACAGTACGGCAATAAAGTCCGACCACCTTTTCGGTCGCTCGGCACCCCGAACTTATAGCATTATATGCATCAGCTCCGAATCATGTCTTAGGTCATTGGTTGGGTTTGCCCGACTCCCATGTTTTGGTACCTTACGTTCCGATCTATCGGCTAAGGTAGCGCTGGGAGAACTACTGCGATTGTGTCCCGGTTCTGCCGGATGAGCACCTCAGTAGAGAAAGCCAAAAACCAACTGTCATGCTGTACCGAGAGCTGGTCAGCTGTTCGAGAGGTTGTAAAATCCTTAAGGATTTATTCTGCACAACGCCATTATAAATGCAGAGTGCGACAGATCGGTCTTCTGATCAGGCACCAATAGAGCCCCTAGTTCGGCCTTCTTAACACTAGGGGCTGCGCCGACCATACTCGAATTCCTATGGCTAAGTGAGAGTAATAAAGCCTTATAGTCCGATTGCCTGGTTCGTGGTGAGAAACACCTCCTTAAAAGGACCCAACTATGGGATAAAGAGCGTTCCCGAACACCCCCGTATTCTTTTTACGTGGGGGCAGAAGCCAACGACTGGCCAACTCTCAGGATTTACATACAATAAACAACCGCATAGGAAGAACATATGTTCAAACAAAACAGGCAATATATAATAAAAATTCCATTATCCCATATTACAAAAAGTGGCACGAATGCCCTCAGGGAAATATAATGTCTTTGGCACACTTATCCGCCGCAAGGCGGGCCCCTTTTAGTACACCTTCATAGTACAGCTCGGGCTTGCGGTGCTCCTTACCCTCCGGCGGCCCCTCAGTCATCAGCTTCTCTGCGTCAAGCTTCCCCCAATGCACTTTTGCACGGGCAAACGCCATGCGTGCACCTTCTATACAGACTGATCGCTTGATAGCATCAAGCCGAGGACAGGCACCCACAATCCGCTTCACGAGTCCGAAGTAACTTCTTGGAATTGGCTCTGCAGGCCATAGCCGGACAACTAAGTTGTCGTGGAATTGTCATGTCAGATGCCCTTAGTGTGAGGACTTAGTCGTGAGGCCAGCGCATCTATGCGGTAGCTTGAAGGGGTTGGTCGGAATCGAGAGACGCGAGGCAATCAACACACAAGACAAGGATTTTAGACAGCTTCGGGCCCTTGGAAACATCATCCGGTAATAACCCTACATGCTGTTTGTGGCTAGGTCTCATTATGATCATGAGGGAGTCGCCGGTAAGCCGGCTCTTGTGTCTAGCCCTAGAGATTGTTTCTTATTGCTTGTCCCCCTTTTGGGAGCCCTTCCCCTCCTTATATAAGTTGAAGGGGCAGCTTACATGTAGAGTCCTATTAGGATTGGAACTAACTTATTCTCTATTACAAGTCGGATACAAGTACGGGTCTTGCTTCCTTGTAAAGGAAATATTCCTCATGCCTTCTGTCTTAAGCCGGCCCACCATAATATGAGCCGGCCTACTGGGCCTTGGGCCTAGTCGTCGTCGGGGGTCATCCGTGAGTTGTCTGACCAGTGAGCCGCCAGACCCGTGAGTCGCCAGTCCTCCGGCGGGTCAACGGTGAAGTGCTAAGTCCGTCTGGGTCATACTTCCGGTCGGGTCATACCGCGAGGTATATCCCCGACATTAGCCCCCAGTTTAATTTGGATTTATCCATGTTAAAATGATCCTATAAAACAAACACCAGAACAACTTTGACAGATTGTGTTCCGGGTTAAAAATTCTTGTACGCCGGCACCTAATCATCCTTAATTCCTTGTGCTCCCGGTTAAATATTCTCCTGAGGCGGGACCTGATTATCCTTAAGTCCAATTGTCATTTCCTTCATCTAGGAAATCCGGGTCAAATAAGCTAGCTTCATACTCAATTTGCTGATGTTGGTTTCTCACAGAAAAATATATTGAAGAATAATCCAGTTGAGTCGGCTTCCAAGGCGCCGGTTTAAATAATTTTGGTCTTCAAATACTCATCTGATATTCAGCCGGCTTGAAGATGTAAAACTTGCAGGTTTATCATTACCAAAAATTGCCGGATTATAAAACCGACGATGCCGGGTCATAATTGTTGTTGACACCGGTTTATGTAATTGATCCTCCTGATTTGCTCAAAACTGATAATTTGAAGATTTTTCTCCCTTATATCCATATTACCTGTAGCCCCCAAGTCTTGAGCAGAACAAAGTGATGGTTTAAGACTTGCTCCA
This sequence comes from Triticum dicoccoides, assembly GCF_002162155.2. Classification (NCBI taxonomy): domain Eukaryota; kingdom Viridiplantae; phylum Streptophyta; class Magnoliopsida; order Poales; family Poaceae; genus Triticum; species Triticum dicoccoides. The sequence continues at coordinate 142,852,553 of NC_041391.1, forward strand.
ATAAATGTTGCAACCTTTAAGAAATCCGGTTTATTCATCTCAATCATATAAACTGAATATTCCATACTTGTAGCCCCCAAGTGCCGGGTTGTCATGCTTGCAGCAACCTGGGACTTGTAATTGCTTTATGCTCATGAAAATATCAACCAGTGTAGCCCCCAAGGGCCGGGTCATTATGCAATAATGAGCAGGGACTTTATAGATATAACCATGTAAATTTGAATAACAATGTGTAGCCCCCAAGGACCGGCTTAGTAAGATAATACTGAGCTGGGACTTTGTATATAATTGATAATAACATCATATAATATAGTCTCCACCATGGGGCTTGAACCCACGTCCACAAGGTTAAAATCTTTGTACTCCACCAACTGAATAGTGGACCGTTCAATATAATGGATTAATGCTTGTGTACCTTGAATTTTTGACAGGAGCAATTGGTAGCCCCCAAGGGCCAACTCATTTAGAATGTGATGAGTCGGGTCTTCAATAACTTGAGCAAAAAATGACTTTGCATTAGCCCCCAAGTGCCATGGTGCATGCTGGCAGTGACATGGGACTTGCATATTTGATGTAATCTCAATTTAAATAGTGTATCCCCCAAGTGTCGGGTGGTAAGCCTGTAGCGACTCGAGACTATTCATTCCATTGCAGAATAAATCATATCCATTGATAAAATAATAGCCATTGCGCCAAAGCGACTTTGAATACCTCATCTGTTGATAAGTAAATCCGGAGTTTAAATACCCGGCGGCTCTTGGCTGATGGCGATTTAATACGCCTCCATTGTAAGCCGACGGCTTATAGCCTTTGAGAAAATCAAGAATTGATAACCCTTTTGAGACACCAATTTCAATCTTTGATTATGGGCTTGAACTTGATCATTTTTGTAAGCCATAGCTCTGTAAATCCTGCAGAGTTTGAACAATATATGCCCTGGCGACTTAACGTCAAAAGCCAGGGCGGGTAATCACCCAAATGTAGTCTTATCCTGCATACAAGTAGGTCACAAGATCCCTTGGCGGTTTACCGCAGGGCGGGTCATAATATCCCACATATAACCATTGTGATATTGAATTTGTACAGCCAGTTTACATGATCTGTGCAGTAAGGGTGATAACCCAATCCTTAGAAGCCAATGCTTCCACATAGATGATGATTGTCATAAGCTGGCGATTTATCGTCCAGAGTCAAGACGGGTTAAATAGAAACCACTCATATATGCTTCAGATATAATCCAAAAAAGGTCTCAAGTCAAACCCAAAATTGTTCGCAAAAAAGACTTAAAAAAACTTAAGGCTTCTGATTCGTATACGATCAGAAAACCATTCCAAAGGGGTTGAGCTAAGATTCGAATACGATCATATAGCCCCTAGTGGCTTTGGCGTTGCCGATCAAGAGGGTACCGATAGCTATGTTCTCTTTGGTTCGAATACGACCTATGTTTGAATAGGAAGCCCCCAAATGACCTTGAGAGTTGTTTAACGACGCTGATTCGAATATGATCCACATCGGACCCAAAAGAGGTTAAGCTATGATTCGGATACGATCAAGAAGCCCCCTAGTGAGTTTGGCAGTGTGCCGATCAAAAGGGTTTCGACAGCTATGTTCTCTTTGGTTCGAATACGACCTATGTTTGAACAGGAAGCCCCCAAGTGACCATATATTAGCATTGCACCAATCAAGAGGGTACCGACAGCTATGCTCGATAAGCAGGAAGCCCCCAAGTGACCATAATAAGATAAGCCATAAGGCAGGATACCTATGTTTGAACCACGCATCATGGCAGCAAGTTCTTTTTGGCAACCTTTAATTTTTCTTAGAACTCGAACTTGCGAGAGATTAATTCTTTTTGAACTGGAACTTTAAACCGGATTCGAAAGCTTCAAAAATTTGTGAGGGACAAATTTACCTTGAGCCGGATTTTGAACCGGATTTGAGAGCTTCAAAAATTTGTGAGGGACAAATTTACCCTGGGCCGACTTTTGAACCGGATTTGAGAGCTTCAGTGCTTTGTGGGAGAAAGATGTCTCTTGAACCAGATTTTAAACCAGAGTCCTTATTTTGAGCCGGAAATCTTCTGATGGCTTTTAAATTTTCATCGATCTAGCAGTAATCTCCGGGGCCCGAATTATTTTTCCCTTCAATGACCCGGAGTTCTTGAATTCATTGAAACCGGCTAATTTTTCCGAGTCATACCATTGTAGCCCCCGAGTCTCAAGACGACTCGAGGAGTTGGCTTGAGATTCTCCATATTTGACCGTGATATAAACCGGTATGAGTCTTTCAACAGCGTAGTGATAACCCCGTCCTGCATTTGGAGAACTTGCGAGCCAGAGTAATTGCTCTTTTTAAAGAAAGCAACATATAAGATAAAAATGTACTGGATGGATTTCACCTGATATGTTAGGCCGGAAATTATCCGTCGCAAAGTTGATCATCCCTTCGGTGAAGCTGAAATCAATTCACAGGCGAGTCAGCCGCAGGTGCAGACAGATGGGTCAGCCACGGCGTTTTAAACCGGTGCGGACGGGTGAGTCCATTGCAGGCGCGGTAAACCGCGTGGACGGCAAGTTAGGCGCATCGTGTTGATGTAGAATGGACCTCGGGGGCGGCGGCGGGCGCGCGTCCGTCAGGCAGGTTATGAGAGCGGGCGCGGCATTGGAGCCCAGCGCGTGCGGGCGCGGACGGACGAGTCAGCCGCATCGTGGTAGCCGGTGCAGGCGCTTGAGTTGGCCATGACGTTTAAACCGATGCGAGCCTCATGTTGATGACATGACGTCACTGCCTCATGTCGATGACATGACATCACTTTTGTAGTGGACTTTGTCCTGCGTAAAATATATTAAAAGACAGAGTAATTGTTCTCAAAAGAATTGATACGTGCTAAAAATACTGAGAACAGATAGCACCTGACTTATTTTCCGGATGAACGCGGATACTGGTATTGGATAATTTTGAACATATTTTGGTGCGGCCTTTGGTTTTTGACAGAAGAATTAATCTCATGTGTACTGTTGAAGATGAGTACTAGTAGTACTAGCTCTCTAGTCTTTGAGCGCCCAGCATGATTGAGGTTCCACGTGCTTTGCCTGTTCTTCCTTTTTTCTGTCTTGATGTGATGAAAAAACGGCAGTGGCCCTTGATCTCCACGTATAAGTAGTACTAGTAGCAACGCACTTGCAACACCAATGCTTTGCAATATACCTTCGGGTGCACTTTGTGTAAGGCATGTTGTTCAACATACACCACATGGACGCAAACCAGAAAACGAGGCCGTTAACCTTCAGGCAAGCCGCTGCAGAGAAGCGGAGGCGTGATACGAACCGCAACCAGAGGGGCGTCGGGCGGAGCAGCGACTCAACAGCGGGCCGACTCGCAGCCAGGGCGGCTTAGGGCATCTCCAGCCGCGCCCCCAACAGGCCTTCCCCAGACGATTTTGTCACGCCGGCGCCAAAAAAAGGCCCCAGTCGCGCCCCTAAAAGCCCGTTTTTCGCCGGCTCGGACCAAAACTGGTGCCGGCGGACCCAGGCCGAACCCGACGCCCTGGGGGGGCTTGGGGAGCCGGCGCAAGCGAAAAAGGCGCGTGGGCCCGCCCTGGAAGCGACCCGAGGGTCTTTTCCCGCCGTTTCTTGACGCTTTTTCCTCGCATCTCTCCCGCTCGCTCGCCTTCCTCCCGCCATTCTATCCCTTTCTCCCGCCAAACCCCCTCCCGCTCGCCGCGAAGAAGCATGCCATGCCGCCGAAGAAGTACGCCATGCCGCACGCGGTGGCAACCGCGACTGGCGTCGTGGTCCAGCCGAAGAAGAGGAAGCCGAGGGCGCCGCCATCGAAGCCACCGGGCCTGTCGAACGCCGAGTGGAGGGTGGAAGTTCAGCGGCGCGAAGCGGTCACCGCCGACAGGCGGAACAGGGCCATAGCCAAGAAGGCCCGCGACAACGCGGCGCGCGCGGCGGCGTCTTCCACATCGGTCGACCAGGCAGGGATGAATCCGCCCGTCGTCAGCCACGCCCAGTACGCGCCCTGGGGACAGCAAGGCGCCGGATCTTCATGGGGTTCATCATTGCCCGGCTACGCCGACGGCGACGCGCACGACGGGTTCAACTCAAACGTGACCTTCCCTCATGGTCACCCCGCTATGCGCACGCCCTCGCCCGCCTTCGTCGGCGTGCAGTACCCTCCATACAACTACTCGCCGCCCATACAAGGCCAAGGAGACATACAAGCCAGACGCGGCGACTCCGGGCGCGTCAGAGGGATGGCCAGACGGCCACAAGTTGGCAAAGAAGGGGAAAAGCGCCGACGCGGTAACCACGCGAGTGCAGGAGTCCATCGAGCATTGCCTCGCCGACGCCCAGGTCCGGGCCGTCCTACGCGAAGAGAAGACCGAGGCGCGGTGGTCGTCGCTTATGAAGAACAACGCCATCAAGCTCGACCTGCTCCGGATGAACGTCGCCGCGAAGAAGAGGAACACCGACATGGCTTTTCTGATGAGCGGGACGGACATGCTCCAGAGCAACGACGAGAAGCTCAAGGCGTGGTACCTGGTGCAGCGCGGCCTCATCCAGAATGAGCTGCCGACGGCAACGCCGACGACGCCGATGACGCCCACGACCACACGGACGCCAAGCCTGGACGGCGCCTCTACATCGCCGCCCAGCAGTGCCGAAGTCGCACCGACGCAGCCCTGCGACGAAGCAGGTCCGACACCGACGAGCCCGCGCAAGCCGACTCCGCCAACGCCTGGAGCCGACCAAGCCGAGTGAATCGTTGCGCACGGCGGCCCTCTATTTTTTGTAACGCCAGACTACGTCCGATCGCCGGATTTGTGGCGTCTTTTGAGAGCGGGAACGACCAAGTTTGAATTTCCCGCATCCTGGGAGCGGCGCGTGGGGGCATGACTGGGAGCTAGGTCGCCCCCAGGGGTCGAACTAGCGCCGGCACGCCCCCAGGCCGCTCTATTTAGGCGCCCTGAGGGGCCGAACGGCTGGAGATGCCCTTAGGAGACGGCAACAACGGACACAGGCGCAGCAAAGCGGAGCCACATAGCGGACGGTGGAAGCAGTCAGCCGCGACTACTTGGCGATGGATGACGTGGATGGAGAAAAACTCCCTGCATGCTACTTCTCTTTTCTCTGAAACAACCTGCAGCTCATCTTCTGCCCCATCTCTCAGGCGGGAGGGCCGACCCAAGGCAGTAGCTAAGGCAACGACGAGCGGCAGAGGCCGGCGGATGCAAGGCGGCTTGAGGCCAACAGGTCGTAGCTTCAACGGCAGAGGCGGCCAGCGGTTTGCACAGTGACTCGGAGGCCACACCGACGAGGCTCCTTGGCCGGGGCGGCTTAAAAGTAGGGGCTTGGAGACGGCAGCTTGCATAGGACTACAGCAGCGGCATACCAACCACGGCAGAAAAAACGCGACAGAAGATGTGGTGTGCGAGCCTACGGCCGCTACAGGCTCTGGCGGCTCGACGCAGGGGCCGCAAATGTTGGCCGGTTGAAGCAAGGCCGATGAGGTAGATGAAAACCATGGCGGTATAGGCGGAGACGGGTTGCCGGCGATGTGGTCGGCGGCTCGGCAGTGCCCCGGCGGTTCCATGGTGGCGTAGTGGATCGACGGCAGCAACTGAAGGCCGGACGCAGAGACGGCGGCGAAGGCGCTTCGGTGGAGGCTCAGGGGGGGACCACGGCGGCTCGTCGCGGCGAATCCGGGTCGTGGCAGAAGGCAAACCGGGTCGAAACAGGGTCACGTGGGGATGGCTCCGCAGAGGCAGCCCGGCGCGGGGACAACTCGATGGAGGTGACCAGCGCGGCCTCAGGGGAGAAGGCGAGGCTGCCCAGCGACTCATGGAGGCGGCTCTCAGCGTCAGGGCCAGAGGTGACACGGAGGCGGCCACGGCAGAGGAAGGTCGCAGGTGTGACGGCTCGGTGGCGCACCGGCAGGAGCGGCTCAGTCGGTTGAAGGTGCGACGGTTCACGGGCGCCCCTTGGCCGGGACAGCTCGCCGGCGGGCTGCTACATGAACGACCGGAGGCGAGTCTTGCGAGAGAGCCTCGGCGAAGGCGGCTCACAGGCGCGGCCACTGTAGGAAGAAGATCAAGGCCTCGACCCAACGACGGCCGGCGGAGACAAGAGTGGTCGGCCCGCTCGAGGCGAGGCGGAGTCAGTACAGGGGCAGCCCGGCGGCGGCTTGCGTAGAGTGAGGCCGGGATGCAGGTGTGAACCGGCGGGTGCTCGAAGTGTAAGCCGACCAGAGCGGGCGCGGGCGTTGGAGGACCATGACTCCGTATAGATGGAGCGAAGCCGCGGCGATGACTTGAGGATGGAAATGGAAACCGAGTCCCCGGCTTGCCGGCGCTGAGCACTCCGCAATTTTTGCCTCATAGTTTTGGAAACTGGAGATTGATCCGATCTTGCATCGGTTAATTACGCAAGAGAAAACGCCACGTTCAATTTTCACTAGAGTTTGCTGTATTGAGTAATCGGACATTGGAGGCCGTATTCAACACGTATCTGTCCTGACACGTGGTGCGACCCAATAGTAGTGGCCGAAGATGATTTCGAGTGATGGCCTTTCGCTGGACGGCGAGTTGCACCGGTTTGACTCGGATACAGGCTGATTTGATGTAATGGCTCGATGGATTAGTAGATGCAGTGCTCGACAGCCATTGAAGGATTCAAAAATATATGAACTGTAGTACTCCAGTAGCACTGCCTCTACGTAAGTAGTACTTCTGGTAGATGAACATGTTGGTTGTCACGCAAAGGGAATATCACAAGCAGCCACGAGTTGATCCTTTGGGACTTTTAGCATGTCCAATCCGCAAAATAGACTATAGTAGAACAAAACTATCTCGGCGACTTGGAGATCTGACGGCTTTGCAGCGAAAATTTGATCCGTTCTGATGGATCGCCTGGTCGCGCGTGGTAGCGTACACAGATACAACCCTAACTTGTAATCCAATCTCGTATATGCCGTTCCAATAGTTGGTCAACGACGCAGATCCTTCCATGCCAACGGTAGAAAACCTCGAAGCGAATAACACCGGCTCTTCATCGTTCGGATGATCACGACCCTCTCGAACCCTAGAAAAAAATCCCTCCAAGAACTCAACACCACCGTTCACAGGCCCCACGGTGGGTGCCAACTGTCGTGGAATTGTCACGTCAGATGTCCTTAGTGTGAGGACTTAGTCGTGAGGCTAGCGCATCTATGTGGTAGCTTGAAGGGGTTGGTCGTAATCGAGAGATGCGAGGCAATCAACACATAAGACAAGGATTTTAGACAGCTTCGGGCCCCGGGAAACATCATCCGATAATAACCCTACATGCTGTTTGTGGCTAGGTCTCATTATGATCATGAGGGAGTCGCCGGTAAGCCGGCTCTTGTGTCTAGCCCTAGAGATTCTTTCTTATTGCTTGTCCCCCTTTTGGGAGCCCTTCCCCTCCTTATATAAGTTGAAGGGGTGGCTTACATGTAGAGTCCTATTAGGATTAAAACTAACTTATTCTCTACTACAAGTCGAATACAAGTACGGGTCTTGCTTCCTCATAAAGGAAATATTCCTCGTGCCTTCTGTCTTAAGCCGGCCCACCATAATATGAGCCGGCCTACTGGGCCTTGGGCCTAGTCTTCTATGTGACCCGCCGTCGGGGTCATCCGTGAGTTGTCTGACCAGTGAGCCGCCAGACCCGTGAGTCGCCAGTCCTCCGGCGGGTCAACGGTGAAGCGCCAAGTCCGTCCGTGTCATACTTCCATCCGGGTCATACCGCGAGATATATCCCCGACATAAGTCCTTCATGGCTAGTTCGGCCACCTGGTGCAGTTCGACCAGCTGCTTCAGTTGATCGATAAAAGGCACTGGATAGTTCGGCGCCAAATACTGCGACCAGAAATTCCTCTCCGCAGACTTCTTCTCCTCGGTCCAGTAAAATCGGGCGGCATCTGATATGCTGCGAGGCAGATCCGCAAACGCCCCTGTAAAAACAAGAATTCAGCTTGTCACTTAATACTTCTCCCCACTATCATGTAAAAATGGCCATGAATACAACAGGCCTTACCAGTCACAACTTTCTGGGCCTCCTGAATGTCCCGTACAGCACCTCGGGCTTCTTCCCGAGCATCTTCTGCGGCTTGGAGAGCTTGGGCGAGTTCGGATTCTTTCCCTATTAGACTTCCGCATTATGAGCGACCGTCTTCTCTGCAGACGCATATTTTCAAATAAAGAGGTACACGTCATTAACAAATGTTCCCACGAAAAAAGAGGATTTGATCCCCTGCCCGGCTCTCTCTCTTTCGCCGGACAGTGTATCAGGGGCTACTACTCATATTATGATGATTCCTCCAAAGGTTTCTTAGAAACCATACCTCAAAAGCTTTTATAAGGCCGAGGCAGGACTTGATATGTCCATTTTGCATCATGCTTTTATATCAATATTTATTGCATTATGGGCTATTATTTCACGTTATGTCACAATACTTATGGCTATTCTCTCTTATTTTACAAGGTTTACATGAAGAGGGAGAATGCCGGCAGCTGGAATTCTGGGCTGGAAAAGGAGCAAATATTGGAGGCCTATTCTACGCAACTCCAAAAGTCCTAAAACTCCACGGAATATCTTAAAATAAAAAAAAGAAAAATTGTCGCCAAAGATGAAGGCCAGGGGGCCCACACCCTGCTCACGAGGGTGGGGGGCGCCCCCCCCCTTGGGGCACACCCCCTACCTCGTGGGCCCCCTGGTGGCTCTCCGACGCCCATCTTCTCCTATATGAAGTCTTTCGATGAGAAAAAAAATAGAAGGCAACCTTTCGGGACGAGACTCCGCCGCCACAAGGCGGAACCTTGGCGGAACCAATCTAGGGCTCCGGCAGAGCTGTTCTGCCGGGGACACTTCCCTTCGGGAGGGGGAAATCATCACCATCGTCATCACCAACGCTCCTTTCATCGGGAGAGGGCAATCTCCATCAACATCTTCACCAGCACCATCTCATCTCCAAACCCTAGTTCATCTCTTGTATCCAATTCTTGTCTCCAAGTCCGGGATTGGTGCTAGTAGGTTGCTAGTAGTGTTGATTACTCCTTGTAGTTGATGCTAGTTGGTTTATTTGGTGGAAGATCATATGTTCAGATCCTTTATGCATATTATTACCCCACTGATTATGGACATGAATATGCTTTGTGAGTAGTTACGTTTGTTCCTGAGGACAAGGGAGAAGTCTTGCTATTAGTAGTCATGTGAATTTGGTATTCGTTTGATATTTTGATAAGATGTATGTTGTCTATCCTCTAGTGGTGTTATGTGAAGGTTGACTACATAACACTTCCATTATTTGGGCCTAGAGGAAGGCATTGGGAAGTAATAACTAGATGACGGGTTGCTAGAGTGATAGAAGCTTAAACCCTAGTTTATGCGTTGCTTCGTAAGGGGCTGATTTGGATCCATATGTTTCATGCTATGGTTAGGTTTACCTTAATACTTTTGTTGTAGGTGCGGATGCTTGCAATAGAGGTTAATCATAAGTGGGATGCTTGTTCAAGTAAGAACAACACCCAAGCACCGGTCCTCCCACATATCAAATTATCAAAGTACCGAACCCGAATCATATGAGCGTGATGAAAACTAGCTTGACGATATTCCCATGTGTCCTCGGGAGCGCTTTTCCTATTATAAGAGTTTGTCCAGGCTTGTCCTTTGCTACAAAAAGGATTGGGCCACCTTGCTGCATTTTATTTACTTTTTTTACTTGTTGCTTGTTACAATTTATCTTATCACAAAACTATCTGTTACCACTTATTTCAGTACTTGTAGAGAAAACCTTGCTGAAAACCGCTTATCATTTCCTTCTGCTCCTCGTTGGGTTCGACACTCTTACTTATCGAAAGGACTATGATAGATCTCCTATACTTGTGGGTCATCAAGACTCTTTTATGGCGCCGTTGCCGGGAAGTGTAGCGCCTTTGGTAAGGAAAAATTAATATAGTGTGCTGAAATTTTCTGTCACATGTTACTATGGAAAGTAATTCTCTGAGGGGCTTGTTCGGGGTATCTTCACCCCGTCCAGTAGAGAAAAGAGTTGCTCCTCAACCTACTGAACCTATTGAAAATGAAACTCCTTTTGAAATTCCTTCGGGTATGATGGAAAAACTGCTAGCTAACACTTTTACAGGAGATGGAACAAAGCATCCTGATGAACATCTACTCTATGTGGATGAAGTTTGTGGACTATTTAAGCTTGCAGGTATATCCGATGATGTTGTTAAGAAGAAGGCCTTCCCTTTATCTTTGAAGGGAGACGCATTGACATGGTACAGGCTATGTGATGATATGAGATCATGGAACTATAAAAGATTGAAATTGGAATTTCATCAAAAGTATTACCCTATGCATCTTGTTCATCGTGATCGCAATTACATATATATTTTTTGGCCTCGCGAAGGAGAAAGCATTGCTCAAGCTTGGGGGAGGCTTAAATCAATGTTATATTCATGCCCCAATCATGAGCTCCCAAGAGAAGTAATTATGCAAAGTTTTTATGCTCGGCTTTCTGATAACAATCGCACCATGCTCGATACTTCTTATGCTGGCTCTTTTATGATCAGGACCATTGAATTTAAATGGAATTTATTGGATAGAATTAAACGCAACTCTGAAGATTGGGACCTCGACGAAGGTAAGGATTCAGGTATGACACCTAAGTTTGATTGTGTTAAATCTTTTATGGATACCGATATTTTCCGTAAGTTTAGCACTAAATATGGACTTGACTAGAAGATAGTAGCTTCTTTCTGTGAATCGTTTGCTACCTATGTTGATCTCCCCAAGGAGAAGTGGTTTAAATATCATCCTCCCATAGAAGTAAAAGTAGCTGCACCTATTAAAGTTGAAGAAAAGACTGTCACTTATAATGATCCTATTGCTCCCACTTCTTATGTTGAAAAACCACCTTTCCCTGTTAGAATGAAGGATCATGCTAAAGCTTCAACTGTTGTTCATAAAAGCAATATTAGAACTTATACACCTCCTGAGCAAGTTAAAGTAGAACCCAGTATTTCTATTGTTAAAGATCTCTTGTCTGATAATATTGATGGGCATGTTATTCAATTCCATGGTGAAACTGCTACAATTGCTAAACCTTGTGCTAGAGATAAACATAGACCTGTGGTAGGCGTGCATGTTATTTCTGTTAAAATAGGAGATCATTGTTATCATGGCTTATGTGATATGGGTGCTAGTGCTAGTGTTATACCTATTACCTTGTATGAAGAAATTATGCATGATATTGCACCTGCTGAGTTAGAAGATATTGATGTTACAATTAAACTTGCCAACAGAGATACTATATCTGCAATGGGAATTGTTAGAGATGTTGAAGTCTTGTGTGGAAAAACCAAATATCCCGCTGATTTTCTTGTTCTTGGTTCTCCACAAGATAGCTTTTGTCCCATTATATTTGGTAGACCCTTCTTGAATACTGTTAATGCTAAGATACACTGCGAAAAGAATGTTGTTACTATTGGCTTGGATGATATGGTTCATGAGTTTAATTTCTCTAAATTTAGTAAACAACATCGTGAGGAAGAATTGCCTAGTAAAGATGAAATTATTGGTCTTGCTTCTATTGTCGTACCTCCTACTGATCCTTTAGAACACTATTTGCTAGACCATGAAAATGATATGTTCATGAATGAAAGAAGGGAAATAGATGAAGTATTCTTTAAACAGGAACCTATTCTGCAACACAATTTGCCTGTTGAAATCCTAGGGGATCCTCCTCCACCCAAGGGTGATCCCGTGTTTGAACTTAAACCGTTGTCTGATAATCTTAAATATGCTTATCTTGATGAAAAGAAAATATATCCTGTCATTATTAGTGCTAACCTTTCAGAGCATGAAGAAGAAAGATTATTGAAAACTCTGAAGAAGCACCGTGCCGCTATTGGATATACTCTTGATGACCTTAAGGGCATCAGTCCCACTCTATGTCAACATAAAATAAATTTGGAAGCAGATGCCAAACCAGTTCATGATCCTCAACAATGTTTGAATCCGAAAATGAAAGAAGTGGTAAGAAAAGAAATACTCAAGCTTCTGGAGGCAGGTATAATTTATCCCGTTGCTGATAGTCAGTGGGTAAGTCCTGTCCATTGTGTCCCTAAGAAGGGAGGTATTACTGTTGTCCCTAATGATAAAGATGAATTGATTCCGCAAAGAATTATCACAGGTTATAGGATGGTAATTGATTTCCGCAAATTAAATAAGGCTACTAAGAAAGATCATTACCCCTTACCTTTTATTGATCAAATGCTAGAAATATTATGCAAACATACACATTATTGCTTTCTAGATGGTTATTCTGGTTTCTCTCAAATACCTGTGTCGGCTAGGGATCAATCAAAGACTACTTTTACATGCCCTTTTGGTACTTTTGCTTATAGATGTATGCCTTTCGGTTTATGTAATGCACCTGCTACCTTTCAAAGATGCATGATGGCTATATTCTCTGATTTTTGTGAAAAAAATTGTGAGGTTTTCATGGACGATTTTTCCATCTATGGTTCCTCTTTTGATGATGGCTTGAGCAATCTTGATCGAGTTTTGCAGAGATGTGAAGAAACTATTCTTGTCTTGAATTGGGAAAAGTTCCACTTTATGGTTAATGAAGGTATTGTCTTGGGGCACAAAGTTTCCGAAAGAGGTATTGAAGTTGATAAAGCCAAGGTTGATGCTGTTGAAAAGATGCCATGTCCCAAGGACATCAAAGGTATAAGAAGTTTCCTTGGTCACACCGGATTTTATAGGAGGTTCATTAAGGACTTCTCAAAAATTTCTCGGCCTCTGACTAATTTACTACAAAAACATCTACCATTTGTCTTTGATGATGATTGTGTAGAAGCATTTGAAATACTTAAGAAAGCATTAGTCTATGCACCTGTTGTTCAGCCACCTGATTGGAATTTACATTTGAAATTATGTGTGATGCTAGTGATTACGCTGTAGGTGTTGTTCTAGGGCAAAGAGTTGATAAGAAATTAAATGTTATCCATTATGCTAGTAAGACTCTAGACAATGCTCAGAGAAATTATGCTACTACCGAAAAGGAACTTTTAGCGGTTGTATTTGCTTGTGATAAATTCAGACCCTATATTGTTGATTCTAAAGTAACTATTCACACTGATCATGCTGCTATTAAATATCTTATGGAAAAGAAAGATGCAAAACCTAGACTTATTAGATGGGTTCTCTTGCTGCAAGAATTTGATGTGCATATTGTTGATAGAAAAGGAGCTGAGAACCCCATTGCAGATAACTTATCTAGGTTAGAGAATGTTCTTGATGACCCACTACCTATTGATGATAGCTTTCCTGATGAACAATTAAATGTCATAAGCACTTCTCGTAGCACCCCATGGTATGTTGATTATGCTAATTATATTGTTGCTAAATTTATACCACCTAGCTTCACATACCAACAAAAGAAAAGGTTTTTCTATGATTTGCGACATTACTTTTGGGATGACCCACATCTTTATAAAGAAGGAGTAGATGGTGTTATTAGACGTTGTGTACCTGAGCATGAACAGGAACAGATCCTACGCAAGTGTCACTCCGAAGCTTATGGAGGACACCACGCTGGAGATAGAACTGCACATAAGGTATTGCAATCCGGTTTTTATTGGCCCACTCTCTTCAAGGATGCCCGTAAGTTTGTTTTGTCTTGCGATGAATGTCAAAGAATTGGTAATGTTAGTAGACGTCAAGAAATGCCTGTGAATTATTCACTTGTTATTGAACCATTTGATGTTTGGGGTTTTGATTATATGGGACCTTTTCCTGCCTCTAATGGATATACACATATTTTAGTTGCTGTTGATTACGTTACTAAGTGGGTAGAAGCTATTCCAACTAGTAGTGCTGATCATAACACCTCTATTAAAATGCTTAAAGAAGTTATTTTTCCGAGGTTTGGAGTCCCTAGATATTTAATGACTGGTGGTGGTTCACACTTTATTCATGGTACTTTCCGTAAAATGCTTGCTAAATATGACATTAATCATAAAATTGCATCTCCATATCACCCGCAGTCCAGTGGTCAAGTAGAATTGAGCAATAGAGAGCTCAAATTAATTTTCCAAAAGACTGTTAATAGGTCTAGAAAGAATTGGTCCAAGAAACTGGATGACGCATTATGGGCCTATAAAACTACATATAAGAATCCTATGGGTATGTCTCCGTATAAAATGGTTTATGGAAAAGCATGTCACTTACCTCTCGAACTAGAGCATAAGGCATATTGGGCTATTAAAGAGCTCAACTATGATTTCAAACTTGCCGGTGAGAAGAGATTATTTGATATTAGCTCACTTGATGAATGGAGAACCCAAGCTTATCAAAATGCCAAGTTGTTTAAAGAAAAAGTTAAAAGATGGCATGACAAAAGGATACAAAAGCGCGAGTTTAATGTAGGTGATTATGTATTGCTATACAACTCTCATTTAAGATTTTTTGCAGGAAAACTTCTCTCTAAATGGGAAGGTCCCTACGTTATCGAGGAGGTCTATCATTCCGGTGCCATAAAAATCAACAACTTCGAAGGCACAAATCCGAAGGTGGTAAACGGTCAATGGATCAAGCACTATATCTCAGGTAATCCTATAAATGTTGAAACCAATATTATTGAAACCGTAACCCCGGAGGAATACATAAGGGACACCTTCCAGACTGTTCCAGACTCCGAAAAGGAATAGGTATGTGGTACGGTAAGTAAACCGACTCCAAAACAATTTTTAAGGCAATATTTCCCTGTTTTGGAATATTAAGAAAAATAGAAAAATAAGTGGCAGTCCGGGAAGGACACGAGGGGCCCACGAGGGTGGTGGGCGCGCCCTACCCCCCTGGGCGCGCCCCCCTACCTCGTGAGCACCTCGTGTGCCCTCCGGACTCCGTTTTCTTGCACGATACGTATCTTGGTCGCTAAAAAATCATTATATATTCTCCCGAAGGTTTTGACTCTTGTATCACGCAAATATCCTCTGTTTTCGTTTCGAGCTATTTCCGTTGCAGATTTAGAGCACCATGACTTCTCCCTCCTCCAACAACGAAGACAAGGATGCTTGGCTATTGAAGATAGAGTTGAAAAGAGAGGAACCAGAAGAGATCAAGAAGGCCATTGAGGCTCAAGCTCCGGTGGTGAAAAAAGAAGACACTCCTCAACCTTTACCTAACCTTTTCACTCCAACAGAGATTGAAGCTTTCAAGATGATTGAGTTAGCCCACATACAGAACAAGTATCTCACAGAGGAGAATATTTTGTTGAAGGATCATATTGCTGGGCTCAAGGGCATTATCCGCAAGTTGGAGGAGCTTTTATGCTCGATGTGCGATTATCCACCATCATCATCACCACCTCCATCACCAAAGAAGGAGACATAATCACATGGGTATGGGCACTCCCCTTGGCAACTGCCAAGCTTGGGGGAGGTGCCCTGGTATCGTATCACCATCACAACTTCTATCTTTACCGTTTTTCTTAGTTCGATCCTTTTAGTAGTATCTCGATTTAGTAGAATAAAGTCATGGCATGATCTAGTTTTGAGTTTTTCTTTATGATCCTTCTTTGTAATCGAGTCTGTGAGCTATATAATAAAGATTAGCGTTGAGTCAAGGGCTTGATTATTTTGCCATGATCTTGGGTAAATGAATAGAAGAAAAAGAATAAAGAGAATCAAAGAATTCATATTGATCTTATTGAAAGTAATGACTTCACATAGAAAGAGTATGATGATTACAGGTTGTTGGGAGTTGGCAAATATAGCTTTGGTCATCATTTCATTTAATAGGAAGTAATAAGGAAAGAGAGGTTTCACATATAGATATATTATCATTGACATCTTTTATGATTGGGAGCACTCATTAAAATATGACATGCTAAAGAGTTGAGGTTGGACAAGGAAGACAACGTAATGAGTTGTGTTTTCTTACATCTGAGATAAAGTATGTTGTCATGGATTCTCTAACGTGTTGAGCTTGCCTTTCCCCCTCATGCTAGCCAAATTCTCAGCACCAAGTAGAAATACTACTTGTGCTTCCAAATACCCTTAAACCAGTTTTGCCATGAGAGTCCACCATATCTACCTATGGATTGAGTAAGATCCTTCAAGTAAGTTGTCATCGGTGCAAGCAATAAAAATTGCTCTCTAAATATGCATGACTTATTAGTGCAGAGAAAATAAGCTTTGTACGAACTTGTTGTGGAAGTAATAAAAGCGACGGACTACATAATAAAGGTCCACATACAAGGGGCAATATAAAGTGATGTTCTTTTGCATTAAGATTTTGTGCATCAACCCTAAACGCGCATGACAACCTCTGCTTCCCTCTGCGAAGGGCATATCTTTCATTATTATCCTTTACCTTATGCAAGAGTCACGGTGATCTTCACCTTTCCTTTTTCATTTTATCCTTTGGCAAGCTCAGTATGTTGGAAAGAACATGAT
>NC_041391.1:142869394-142906578 GCF_002162155.2 Triticum dicoccoides
CTTGAGGTAAAAGGTTGTGGGGCAAAATTATAAGCCCCTATCTTTCTCTGTGTCCGATTGAAACTCCGTAACCACAAGTATTGCGTGAGTGTTAGCAATTATGAAGGACTAAGTGATAGTTGAGTATGTGGACTTGCTTTTAAGCTCTGACATAGACTCTTTCCGATGTTATGATAAATTGCAATTGCTTCAATGACTGAGATTATAATTTGTTGGTGCTCAATAAGGTTTCTGATTCATACTTTTGTATTGTGAAAAGATCATCACTTGAACATAAGTAATCATATGACAAAATCCATATATGTTGTTGTTATGGAAATAATCATGATGCCTTCATGTCCGTATTTTATTTTTATCGACGCCTCTACGTCTAAACATGAGGACATATTTATTGTTATCGGCTTTTCACTTGAGGACAAGCGAGGTCTAAGCTTGGGGCAGTTGATACGTCCATTTTGCATCATGCTTTTATATCAATAGTTATTGCATTACGGGCTGTTATTTCACGTTATGTCACAATACTTATGGCTATTCTCTCTTATTTTACAAGGTTTACATGAAGAGAGAGAATGTCGGCAGCTGGAATTCTGGGCTGGAAAAGGAGCAAATATTGGAGGCCTATTCTGCGCAACTCCAAAAGTCCTGAAACTCCACGGAATATCTTAAAATAAATAAAGAAAAATCGTCGCCAAAGATGAAGGCCAGGGGGCCCACACCCTGCTCACGAGGGTGGGGGCACCCCCCCCCCCCCCGGGGGCGCGCCCCCCTACCTCGTGGGCCCGCTGGTGGCTCTCCGACGCCCATATTCTCCTATATGAAGTCTTTTGATGAGAAAAAAATAGAAGGCAACCTTTCGGGATGAGACTCCGCCACCACGAGGCGGAACCTTGGCGGAACCAATCTAGGGCTCCGGCAGAGCTGTTCTGCCGGGGACACTTCCCTCCGGGAGGGGGAAATCATCACCATCGTAATCACCAACGCTCCTCTCATCGGGAGAGGGAAATCTCCATCAACATCTCATCTCCAAACCCTAGTTCATCTCTTGTATCCAATTCTTGTCTCTAAGTCCGAGATTGGAAGTTTGTTAACGGGTTTTTCTCTCATTTGACTTATTGGGACTACAATTTGCTCCGCCACAATCTAGATATTATGCACATTGAAAAGAATGTATGTGAAAATATATATGGGACACTTCTAGGAATAGAGGGCAAGTCAAAGGATAATTTAAAGGCACGACTTGACCTGCAGGACATGAAAATCAGGCCAGAGCTACATCCTCAAAAAAAAACAATGACAAGTATTTTCTTCCTCCTGCTTCGTATATGTTGTCAAAGAAATAGAAGCAGCAGTTTTGCAAAGTACTTCATGATATAAGAGTACCAGATGGGTATTCGGGGAACATCTCAAGATGTGTAAATGTTTCTGAAGGGAGAATTTCAGGCCTTAAAAGCCATGATTGTCATATTCTGATGCAACAACTATTGCCTGTTGCATTGAGAGGCTAACTTCCAGATAATGTCACATCTGTCTTGTTTGATCTATGTGAATATTTTAAAGAGGTTAGTGCAAAGGTTCTTCATGTGAGAGATCTTGAGAAGTTAGAGCAAAGAATAAAGATAACATTATGCCGTATGGAGATGATATTTGCGCCCGGATTTTTTACTGTTATGGTGCATTTGGTTCTTCATCTAGCAATAGAGGCAAAAATAGGTGGCCCTGTGGCCTACCATTCAATGTGGTTTTTGGAAAGGTATTTTGTCAAAAATGAGACATATATATTTTCTAATTATTACAGTACTACATTCATTAACATTTTTTGTCTTCTTTTTTCATTTTTTATTTATGCAGGTATCTCTGTGTCCTGAAGTCATATGTGCGTAACAGAGCACATCCAGAAGGATCTATCGCTGAAGCACATCTTGCAGACAAGTGCATGACGTTTTGCTCAAGATATATTGATGGTTTCGCCACCAAGCATAATCGGCCTTCAAGGAATGACGATGACGATGAGGCGGTTGATGTTGAACAAGGATCAACTCTGTTTCCTTCGGTAGGAAAACCACTTGGAAAGCCTGGCAATCATGTTCTTAGAGGGATGACTAAATTCCAAGCACATAGATATGTGTTGTTCAACTGCTCAGATGTAAACCCATTCCTTCGGTAATACGTCAATCCTCTAAATAATATTAGTTTTTTTACATGTTTTCACAACTCTTTCTCTGACTTCAAAACTAATTATAAAATTACTTTGCAGAGCTCACGCTGATGAGATCACTAGCGAGCGTGGTGTCTCAAACATGATCGAGTCCATCCAACATGATAAGTTCAATGACTGGTTCAAAGCTCATGTAAGTCCGTATTTCATATTCTTTGTATGTACAACTGAAGCCATTTACTAAACAACTTCTTAATCTATACATAATTAAATTGGAGAAGGAAAATGGTATTGGTAGTATTAATAATGATATTAGATGGCTAGCACGTGGCCCAAGATGCAGCAAAAAGGTACCGCGCTTACAGCTCCAAAGGATATCGGTTTAGGCCTAAACGGTTAGACATGGTGAGTCAAAATAGTGGAGTGGTGGTACATGCCAAAACATCTACATATGCTGCACCAGGTGATGCGACCCCTGTTTTAGGTGATGTGACTTACTATGGCAGGATAATTGATATTATTCAGTTGAACTACTCTGGACAATTTTCGGTGGATTTATTTAAGTGTGAATGGGTTGATATTTCTGAAAAAGGAATTAAGAAGGACAAGTATGGCTACACACTTGTTAACTTCTCACATTTGATGCACAAAGGAGACAAGATTGAGCATGGGCCTTTTATTTTGCCTAACCAAGCCGATCAAGTGTTTTACCTAGAAGACGAACTGAACCCAGGTTGGTCAGTGGTGATGCAGAATAAACTACCTAGAGATAGATGTGACACTGGAAATGATGAATGCACACAAGACGTAGAAGCTGAGCCATTCCATGTTTCTCACCTCACGAATATGTTTAAAGCGAAAAGGAAAGATCAACATTGGGTAAGGTCTGATATTGAGGGAACAATTGTGGATGCTAATGATAATTCTTTGATCGATGAAGAATGGTGATGGTACATCATATAAAGGTATTTCTCTGTTCAAGCAACATTTTCTTGATTATATATACATTGTAGTTTAGCTAAAATCAAAGCTGAGTTTGTAGGACATTAATAACCATTGTATGTTCTTGCAGAGTTGGCTGAGCTTACACCCTTCAAAAAATTCGAAGGAATGAGGTCTTTCACTCAACATATAAACCCATTTTTTCTTTTTCTTTATTGCTTTTCAATTTCTCGTCCTATTTTCCATAGATGCTGCCATTGTGGATCCCTATATGCATTGAATTTAACTTGACTCTTTTTGATTTGTTATGAACTTTTTCTCATGCGCTTCAGTGAATCTTCTTTTTCAGAAAAAATTGCAAGTCAAGATTACAAGGATTGTTCTAAACTGCTGGATGAAGCAATGTGTTCTTTTAGCGGGCTTTTATATGTTTGCATAGTTTTTGCTCTTCAAACATGAAGCTTGGAAAAATTCAGAAAATTGTTACTGAAGTTAAGCTTTATGTACGACATATTGTCATTGGAAATAGATACACTTTTAGTATTATGTCAGATTTACCATCTTGTAAACTTAGTTTACGTCTGCTTAAAATTGGCGTTTTAATTTATGTGGGATGCTTGTTTGCTGTCAAAACCTGATTCAATATTTTCTTTGTTGTTGTGAACCAACCATTGCACGTGTTACTTCTGTTGCTTGCACTTGCAGCTAGGTGCAGCTAGGTGCTAGCTGTCGTGCCTGTTGCTCACACTTGCAGCTGGTTGCTAGCCATCTTGCAGCTCAGATCGGGTGCCTAACTATTGATGATATGCATTTGAACTGCTGATGCAATGGCCAGTAGTAGAGGAGCCATGGGGACGCACTACAGCAGAGGAGCCATGGGGACGCACTACAGCAGAGGCGCTCAAAGAAGAGCAGCAGAGGTTGAGGTGTTCAAGAAAGACAGTAGCAAAGTAGCCTTGGTCGCGTGACATTCCCTTCCTTCTCGCTTTTGCCCTTATCTCTCTCTCTCTATGAAAGCATGGCTCCCCTTGATCTTTTTTTCGCGAGAAACTGTCAAATCTATTCAACTTCAATCATGGCAGTACAACGGACACTAGAAATAATAAAAATTATACCTAGATTCGTAGACCACCTAGCGATGATTACAAGCACTAAAGCGAGCCCAAGGCGTGCCGCTGTCATCGCTCCTCCCTCGCCGGAGTCGGGCATAACTTGCTGTAGTAGATAGTCAGGAATTTGTCGTGCTAAAGACCTATAGGACCGACACACCTTAACCGAACGAGGCCTTGGTTCCCTTTTCTCCACTCGAACCACCGGTCCAGTTCTTAAAACTATCTTCAAATTTAAGCTCTCGTTCGCTGTTGGTCTTCCACTCCTTTGTGAGTATTCACATCAAATACTTAATTTCATATGATCATTTTAAAGTTTGCATTTCACATTTATGGTTGTTGAGTTAAACTAAAATTCGTGTAAAAATATAGTTAATATTATATTCACTGCAACCAAATCATATTTACCAACCAAATTGTATTCCTTTTCATACCATATTACCAAAGAATGAAAACACTATTTACCAAAACAACAACGTGTTATCATGTTGTCACATGGGCCCTATGTGTCAAGGTATATGTGATCTATGCATGCAGTTGATTTTAGTTTTTCTAGTTCCCCCTATAATAGAGCTTGTAACACTATGTATCAACCATGATTATGTGTTACTACCATTGTTGAACTATGTAACACATTTCGGTAACACATATTCATATCTTACCACGTCAAGATCTATGTAACACACTTGACCAACACATATTTACATGTTACTATTACAATATCCCAGTAACACATTTTGAGGCCTTATATAGTATGTGTTACTGCTGTCGTTCGACACAAAATGTTGTGTTACAGTAATTTCCCTTGTCACACATTTTTCAATCTGTTACATAATTGTGTTACTTAAAGTCTGTTTTGTTGTAGTGTAGTAGTGTTGATTACTCCTTGTAGTTGATGCTAGTTGGTTTATTTGGTGGAAGATCATATGTTCAGCCTTTATGCATATTATTACCCCTCTGATTATGAACATGAATATGCTTTGTGAGTAGTTAAGTTTGTTCCTGAGGACAAGGGAGAAGTCTTGCTATTAGTAGTCATGTGAATTTGGTATTCGTTTGATATTTTGATAAGATGTATGTTGTCTATCCTCTAGTGGTGTTATGTGAACGTCGACTACATAACACTTCACCATTATTTGGGCCTAGAGGAAGGCATTGGGAAGTAATAAGTAGATGATGGGTTGCTAGAGTGACAGAAGCTTAAACCCTAGTTTATGCGTTGCTTCGTAAGGGGCTGATTTGGATCCATATGTTTCATGTTATGGTTAGGTTTACCTTAATACTTTTGTTGTAGTTGTGGATGCTTGCAATAGAGGTTAATCATAAGTGGGATGCTTGTTCAAGTAAGAACAACACCCAAGCACCGGTCCTCCCACATATCAAATTATCAAAGTACCGAACGCGAATCATATGAGCGTGATGAAAACTAGCTTGACGATATTCCCATGTGTTCTCGGGAGCGCTTTTCCTATTATAAGAGTTTGTACAGGATTGTCCTTTGCTACAAAAAGGATTGGGCCACCTTGCTGCATTTTTTTTACTTTTGTTACTTGTTGCTCGTTACAATTTATCTTATCACAAAACTATCTGTTACCACTTATTTCAGTACTTGCAGAGAATACCTTGCTGAAAACCGCTTATCATTTCCTTCTGCTCCTCGTTGGGTTCGACACTCTTACTTATCGAAAGTACTACGATAGATCCCCTATACTTGTGGGTCACCAGGACTCATTCAGCCCGCTTTTGGCAGACTGAATCTTTCCAACCACCGCACCCATGAGGGTCCAATGTTCATCGACGATAGACGCGTTCTTTAATGCTGTCGATAGACCGCCCGGCAGTCTGCATGGACAGAGTTCACCGGCGGAGTAGCCAAATCTCCCTCCATTGAAGGTGACCACTCGCCCGATCCTGGAGCCTTAGAGGTCTCCAGGACCTTATCCGGCTGTGGTCCGAACCCGAGATTGCCCCCATCGTCGAGACGCCGTGGGGCCGCTCCCGCCATGTGTCCGGCTCCAGAGACATGCTTCTCCTGCTCTGAGTCTCTTTGAGACGACACCTCGGTGTTGCGCTTGGACTTTGGAGAAGGAGCCTCCGGGGGTGTCTCGCTTGCCAAGGCATCCGAGCTCAGCGAATCCTCTGACGAGGACTATCCGGCAGGAGACCTCGCCGGGCTACATGAGATACGACGATAGTTAAAACTACTGTACCCAAACGGCCCAGGATGCATAGACGCATTCGGATTTTGGTTACTTACGATTTTCTAGGGGCTGGGCCCTGGGATCCCACTCCAGGCTGTTGTCGGCAACCGTGGTGGATGCCTCAGGATGAGAACCTCTCCCCCTCTTGGGCGATTCGGCCTCCAGGGACGGGGAAGCTACACGCTTCTTCCCACCTTCAG
Source organism: Triticum dicoccoides (assembly GCF_002162155.2). Lineage (NCBI taxonomy): Eukaryota > Viridiplantae > Streptophyta > Magnoliopsida > Poales > Poaceae > Triticum > Triticum dicoccoides. The sequence goes on from NC_041391.1 coordinate 142,876,002, forward strand.
AGTGAGGCTCGTCCTCCTCTGCTTCCTCCTCTTTGTCTTCCGAAGAAGGAGCGTCGCTTGAGTCTTCGGATTTTGCGTCTGAAGCCTCGCGGCGAAAGAATCCACTCCGGTCTTCTTGACCTTCTTGGAGGCCTCCTTCTTTGGCGCCTCGTAAGGCGTGGGGACCAGCATCTTCATCAGAAGAGGTCCGGCCGGTTCCTCCAGCAGCGGGCTCGGACAATGTATCTGCTCCACCTTCTTTATACATCCCTGAGGTCACGATGAAACACGATTAAGATGTCCCCCTCATGACATGCCAACTGAAGCATGGATGGACAGAGCGTGGATGTAACTTATCGGGCTTGCAGAATGGGATAATTGATACCCACGGTCCTCGGCGGAGGCCGGCCATGATTTGCCGGACTTGAAGAGCACCTTCCAGATATCCTTGTGGGAGGAATCATAGAGCTCCTGAAGGGTTTGGTGCTCGGTTGGGTCGAACTCCCACAGAGTGCAGGCTCGGCGCTGACAAGGGAGAACCAGGCGAACTAGCATCACCTGGACTACATCGACGAGTTTAACGTCCCTGTCAACCACACTCTGAACGCGCGTCTGGAGCAGTGACAGCTCATCGGACGAGGACCAGTTTGGGCCCTTCTTGGGCCAGGACGTGAGCCGCAGTGGAGCTCCGGATCTGAACTCAGGAGCTGCAGCCCACTTTTTGCCACATGGTTCGGTGATATAAAACCACTGCTGCTGCCACTCCTTGACGGAGTCGTTGAAAGCGCCCTTCGGCAAAACGGCCTTGGGCATCTTGCTCACCATGGCGCCGCCGCACTCGGTGTGTTCGCCACTCACCACCTTGGGCTTCACATTGAAAATCTTCAGCCACAGGCCGAAGTGAGGCGAGATCCGGAGAAAGGCTTCGCACATGACGATGAACGTCAAGATATTGAGAAAAGAGTTGGGGGAAAGATCATGAAAATCAATCTTGTAGTAATACATGACCCCATGGACAAATGGGTGGAGGGGAAACCTGAGCCCGCGGACGAAGTGGGGAAGGAACACAACTCTCTCGTGAGGCTCCGGAGTGGGGACGACCTGTCCACCGGTGGGAGACGGTGGCCGGTCTTCTTGGCCAGATACCCGGCTTCCCGGAGCTTCTTGATATCCTTCTCCCGGACGGTATAGGCCATCCATCTGCCTCCTGCTCTGGATCCGGACATCTTTGGAAAACCTCTCTTCGATGGAAAAGAAGAGTGCTTGGGCGTTAGGGCTCGAACAAAGGGGAATGAGCTAGCGGAAAGGGAAGGCGTGGGTAAAGAGAAAGAGACCTTATCTCTTTATAGGGGCGGTAAATGCTTTTTGCGCCTCCCCACTTACCTGGTGGAACCCGTTTGCCTCCCGCTCGCCGCGATTAGCGGTGCGGTTGGATTACCCATACCCGTATTGATGAGAATCCCGTGATAGGGGGACACGGTCTCTTCTTCGACAAGACGTGCCAAGCAAACCGCCTCGCAACATACGCTGATGCTGGATGTGGGAAAACAGTTCGGATAATGACCCGACCTTGAAGACATGTCACGTTGTCTGGAAAGTTGCTAGCAGATTGCATTTGTGAAGTATTATTCTCTCTACAGCGATATGTGAGGATCATTTTGTGGATCCGGACACGATTGAAGTGTTCGATAATTACCTTGGAGTATTCGGAGAAGGAACCCGCCTTGCAATGCCGAAGACAAGACTGCACGCTGGACTCATCATCATTGAAGCCCGGTTTAGGGGCTACTGAGGGAGTCCTGGATTAGGGGGTATCCGGACAGCCGGACTGTACACATCGTCCGGACTATTGAAGCGTGAAGATACAAGACTCAAGACTTCGCCCCGTGTTTGGATGGGACTCTCCTTTGCGTGGAAGACAAGCTTGGCGATCCGGATATTGTGTTTCCTTACTTGTAACTGACTCCATGTAAACCCTGGCCCTCTCCGGTGTCTATATAAACCGGAGAGGTTGGTCCTTAGAAGGCCGATGACAATTACAATCATACCATCATAGGCTAGCTCTTAGGGTTTAGCCTCTATGATCTCGTGGTAGATCTACTCTTGTACTACTCATATCTTCAATATTAATCAAGCAAGAAGTAGGGTTTTACCTCCATCGAGAGGTCCTGAACCTGGGTAAACATTGTGTCCCTTGCTTCCTGTTACCATCAGCCTAGACGCACAGATCGGGACCCCCTACCCGAGATCCACCGGTTTTGACACCGACACTCATCACTATAAGCCTTGCAAGCATGTGACTAATGAGTTAGTTGTGGGATGAAGTATTAGAAAACGAGTAAAGAGACTCACCGGTAATGAGATTGAACTAGGTATGATGATAACGATCGAATCTTGGACAAGTAACATACCGATGACAAAGGGAACAACGTATGTTGTTATGTGGTTTGACCGATAAAGATCTTCGTAGAATATGTAGGAGCCAATATGAGCATCCAGGTTCTGCTATTGGTTATTGACCGGAGATGTGTCTCGGTCATGTCTACATAGTTCTCGAACCCGTAGGGTCCACACGCTTAACGTTCGATGAAGATATGTATTATGAGTTATGTGTTTTTGATGACCGAAGTTTGTTCGGAGTCTCGGATGAGATCACATACATGACAAGGAGTCTCGAAATGGTCGAGACATAAAGATTGATATATTGGACCATGTTATTCGGACACCAGAAGTGTTTCGGATAGTTTCCGGTAAAAACGGAGTGCCGGAGAGGTTACCGGAACCCCCTGGGGGAACTAATGGGACACCATGGGCCTTAATAGAGAGAGAGGAGGGCGGCTAGGGTAGGCCGCCGCCCCCCTAGCAGTCCGAATTGGACAAGGAAAGGGGGGCGGCGCCCCCTTTCCTACTCCCTCTCCCTCTCCTTCCTTCCCCCTCTCTTCCTTGGAGGGGAATCCTACTAGGACTAGGAAGTCCTAGTAGGACTCCCCCTCTTGGGGCGCGCCATAGAGTCGGTTGGCCTCCCCCTCCCTCCTTTATATATGGGGGCAGGGGGGCACCCTAGAACACACAAGTTTCTCTTAACCATGTGCGGTGCCCCCCTCCACAGTTACACACCTCGATCATACCATCGTAGTGCTTAGGCGAGGCCCTGCACCGGTAACATCATCATCACCGCCGCCACGCTGTCATGCTGACGGAACTCACCCTCGTCCTCAAATGGATCAAGAGCACAAGGGACGTTATTGAGCTGAACGTGTGCTGAACGCGGAGGTGTCGTACATTCGGTACTTGGATCGGTTCGATCGCGAAGAAGTTCGACTACATCAATCGCGTTACTAAACACTTCCGCTTTCGGTCTATGAGGATACGTGGACACACTCTCCCCTCTCGTTGCTATGCATCTCCTAGATAGATCTTGCGTGATCATAGGAAACTTTTTGAAATTACTGCATTTCCCAACAGTGGCATCCGAGCCAGGTTATACGTAGATGTTTTATGCACGAGTAGAACACAAAGAGTTGTGGGTGATAATAGTCATACTACTTACCACCAACGTCTTACTTTGATTTGGCGGTATTGTTGGATGAAACGGCCCGGACCGACATTACATGGCCGCATTCATGACACTGGTTCTACCGACATGCTTCTGCACATAGGTGGCTAGCGGGTGTCTGTTTCAACAACTTTAGTCGAATCGAGTTTGACTACGGCCGGTCCTTTTTGAAGGTTAAAACAGCACACTTGATGAAAAAAACATTGTCGTTTTGATGCGTAGGTAAGAACGGTTCTTGCTAGAAGCCTGTAGCAGCCACGTAAAACTTGCAACAACAAAGTAGATGACGTCTAACTTGTTTTTGCAGGGCTTGTTGTGATGTGATATGGTGAAGACATGATGTGATATAAATTGTTGTATGAGATGATCATGTTTTATAACAGAGTTATCAGCAACTGGCAAGAGCCATATGGTTGTCACTTTATTGTATGCAATGCAATTGTCATGTAGTTTTTTTACTTTATCATTAAGCGGTAGCGATAGTCGTAGAAGCAATAGTTGGCGAGACGACACCAATGCTATGATGGAGATCAAGGTGTCGCGCCGGTGACGATGGAGCATGACGATGCTTCGGTGATGGAGATCATGAGCACAAGATGATGATGGCCATATCATGTCACATATTTTGATTGCATGTGATGTTTATCTTTTATGCATCTTATTTTGCTTAGTACGGCGGTAGCATTATAAGATGATCCCTTACTAAATTTCAAGGCATAAGTGTTCTCCCTGAGTATGCACCGTTGCTACAGTTCGTCATGCTGAGACACCACGTGATGATCGGGTGTGATAAGCTATACGTTCACATACAACGGGTGGAAGCTAGTTTTGCACATGCAGAATACTCAGGTTAAACTTGACGAGCCTAGCATATGCAGATATGGCCTCGAAACACTAAGACCGAAAGGTCGAACATGAATCATATAGTAGATATGATCAACATAGTGATGTTCACCATTGAAAACTACTCCATCTCACGTGATGATCGGACATGGTTTAGTTGATTTGGATCACGTGATCATTTAGATGACTAGAGGGATGTCTATCTAAGTGGGAGTTCTTAAGTAATATGATTAATTGAACTTTAATTTATCATGAACTTAGTCCTGATAGTTATTTTGCATGTCTATGTTATTGTAGATCAATGGCCTGTGCTACCGTTCCTTTGAATTTTAATGCGTTCCTAGAGAAAGATAAGTTGAAAGATGATGGCAGCAATTACACAGACTAGGTCTGTAACTTGAGGATTATCCTCATTGCTGCACAGAAGAATTACGTCCTGGAAGCACCGTTAGGTGTACCACCCGCGCCAGCAACTGCAGACATTGTGAATGCCTAGCAGACATGTGTTGATGACTACTCGATAGTTCAGTATGCCATACTCTACGGCTTAGAATCAGTACTTCAAAGACGTTTTAAACGTCATGGAGCATATGAGATGTTCCAAGAGTTGAAGTTAATATTTCAAGCAAATGCCCGAGCTGAGAGATATGAAGTCTCCAACAAGTTCTAAAGCTGCAAAATGGAGGAGAATAGTTCTGTCAGTGAATACATACTCAGAATGTCTGGGTACCATAAACACTTGACTCAGCTGGGAGTAAATCTTCCTGATGATAGTGTCATTGACAGAGTTCTTCAATCACTGCCACCAAGCTATAAAGGCTTCGTGATGAACTATAATATGCAAGGGATGAACAAGAATATTCTCGAGCTCTTCACGATGCTAAAGGCTGTGGAGGTAGAAATCAAAAAGGAGCATCAAGTGTTGATGGTCAACAAGACCACTAGTTTCAAGAAAAAGGGCAAAGGGAAGAAGGGGAACTTCAAGAAGAACGGCAAGAAAGTTGCTGCTCAGGAGAAGAAACCAAAATCTAGACCTAAGCCTGAAACTGAGTGCTTCTACTGCAAAGGGACTGGTCACTGGAAGCGAAACTGCCCCAAGTATTTGGCGGATAAGAAGGATGGCAAAGTGAAAGGTATATTTGATATACATGTTATTGATGTGTACCTTACTAATGCTCGTAGTAGCGCCTGGGTGTTTGATACTAGTTCTGTTGCTCATATTTGCAACTCGAAACAGGGGCTACGGATTAAAAAAAGATTGGCTAAGGACGAGGTGACGATGCGCGTGAGAAATGGTTCCAAGGTCGATGTGATCGCCGTCGGCACGCTACCTCTACATCTACCTTCGGGATTAGTTTTAGACCCGATTAAGTGTTATTTGGTGCCAGCATTGAGCATGAACATTATATTTGGATCTTGTTTGATGCAAGACGGTTATTCATTTAAATCAGAGAATAATGGTTGTCCTATTTATATGAGTAATATCTTTTATGGTCATGCACCCTTGCTGAGTGGTCTATTTTTGTTGAATCTCGATCATGATGATACACATGTTTATAATATTGAAGCCAAAAGATGCAAAGTTGATAATGATAGTGCAACTTATTTGTGGCACTTTCATTTAGGTCATATCGGTGTAAAGCGCATGAAGAAACTCCATGCTGATGGGCTTTTGGAATCACTTGATTATGAATCACTTGGTGCTTGCAAACCATGCCTCATGTGCAAGATGACTAAAACTCAGTTCTCTGGAACAATGGAACGAGCTACTGACTTATTGGAAATAACACATACCAATGTATGCGGTCCAATGAGTGTTGAGGCTCGTGGCGGGTATCATTATTTTCTTACCTTCACAGATGATTTGAGCAGATATGGTTATATCTACTTAATGAAGCACAAGTATGAAACGTTTGAAAAGTTCAAAGAATTTAAGAGTGAAGTGGAAAATCATCATAATAAGAAAATAAAGTTTTTGTGATTTGATCGTGGAGGTGAATATTTGAGTTACAAGTTTGGTCTTCATTTGAAACAATGTGGAATAGTTTCACAACTTATGCCACCTGGAACACCACAGCGAAATGGTTTGTCCGAACGTCCTAACCGTACTTTATTGGATATGGTGCGATCTATGATGTCTCTTACTCATTTACCGCTATCATTTTGGGGTTATGCTTTAGAGATGGCTGCATTCACCTTAAATAGGGCACCATCAAAATCCGTTGATACGATGGCTTATGAACTGTGGTTTGGCAAGAAACCAAAGTTGTTTCTTAAAGTTTGGGGTTGCGATGCTTATGTGAAAAAGCTTCAACCCGATAAGCTCGAACCCAAATCGGAGAAGTGTGTCTTCATAGGATACCCAAAGGAAACTGTTGGGTACACCTTCTATCACAGATCCAAAGGCAAGATATTCGTTGCTAAAAATGGATCCTTTCTAGAGAAGGAGTTTCTCACGAAAGAAGTGAGTGGGAGGAAAGTAGAACTTGATGAGGTAATTGTACCTTCTCCCTTATTGGAAAGTAGTTCATCACAGAAATCGGTTCGAGTGATTCCTATAGCAATTAGTGAGGAAGCTAATGATGATGATCATGAAACTTCAGATCAAGTTACTACAGAACCTCGTAGGTCTTCCAGAGTACAGTCCGCACTAGAGTGGTATGGTAATCCTGTTCTGGAAGTCATGTTACTAGACCATTGTGAACCTACGAACTATGAGGAAGCCACGATGAGCCCAGGTTCCGTGAAATGGCTTGAGGCCATGAAATCTGAGATGGGATCCATGTATGAGAACAAACTGTGGACTTTGGTCGATTTGCCTGATGATCGGCAAGCCATAGAAAATAAATGGATCTTCAAGAAGAAGACTGACGCTGACGGTAATGTTACTGTCTACAAAGCTCGACTTGTTGCGAAAGGTTTTCGACAAGTTCAAGGAGTTGACTATGATGAGACTTTGTCACCCGTAGCGATGCTTAAGTATGTCTGAATCATGTTAGCAATTGCCACATTTTATGATTATGGAATTTGGCAGATGGATGTCAAAATTGCATTCCTGAATGGGTTTCTGGAAGAAGAGTTGTATATGATGCAACCAGAAGGTTTTCTCGATCCAAAGGGTGCTAACAAAGTGTGCAAGCTCCAGCGATCCATTTATGGACTGGTGTAAGCCTCTCGGAGTTGGAATAAACGCTTTGATAGTGTGATCAGAACATATGGTTTTATACAGAATTTTGGAGAAGCCTGTATTTACAAGAAAGTGAGTGGGAGGTCTGTAGCATTTCTAATATTATATGTAGATGACATATTGTTGATTGGAAATGATATATAATTTCTGGATAACATAAAGGGATACTTGAATAAGAGTTTTTCGATGAAAGACCTCGGTCAAGCTGCTTACATATTGGGCATGAAGATCTATAGAGATAGATCAAGACACTTATTTGGAGTATCACAAAGCACATACCTTGATAAAGTTTTGAAGAAGTTCAAAATGGATCAGTCAAAGAAAGGGTTCTTTCATGTGTTACAAGGTGTGAAGTTGAGTCAGACTCAGTTCCCGGCCACTTCAGAAGATAGAGAGAAAATGAAAGTCATTCCCTATGCTTAAGCCATAGGTTCTATCATGTATGCAATGCTATGTACCAGACCTGATGTGTGCCTTGCTATAAGTATAGCACGGAGATACCAAAGTAATCCAGGAGTGGAGCACTGGATAGCGGTCAAGAACATCCTGAAATACCTGAGAAGGACTAAGGATATGTTTATCATTTATGGAGGTGACAAAGAGCTCGTCGTAAACGGTTAAGTTGATGCAAGCTTTGACACTGATCTGGATGACTCTAAGTCGCAATTCGGGTACGTGTTTTTATTGAATGGAGGAGCTGTTAGTTGGTGTAGTTCCAAGCAGAGCGTCGTGGCAGGATCTACATGTGAAGCGGAGTACATTGCTACTTCGGAAGCAGCAAATGAAGGAGTTTGGATGAAGAAGTTCATATCCGATCTAGGTGTCATACCTAGTGCATCGGGTCCAATGAAAATCTTTTGTGACAATACTGGTGCAAAAGAACCAAGCACATCAAGAGAAGCTTCAATTCCATCCGTCATCAAGTGTCGGAAGGAAACATAGAGATTTGCAAGATACATACGGATCTGAATGTTGCAGACCCGTTGACTAAGCCTCTTCCATGAGCAAAACATGATCAGCACCAAAACTCCATGGGTGTTAGAATCATTACTTTGTAATCTAGATTATTGACTCTAGTGCAAGTGGGAAACTGAAGGAACCTAGAGGCAATAATAAAGTTACTATTTATTTCCTTATTTCATGATAAATGTTTATTATTCATGCGAGAATTGTATTAATCGGAAACTTAGTACATGTGTGAATACATAGACAAAACATAGTGTCCCTAGTATGCCTCTACTTGACTAGCTTGTTAATCAAAGATGGTTATGTTTCCTAACCATAGACATGTGTTGTCATTTGATGAACGGGATCACATCATTAGGAGAATGATGTGATGGACATGACCCATCCGTTAGCTTAGCATTATGATTGTTACAGTTTCATTGCTACTGCTTTCTTCATGACTTATACATGTTCCTCGGACTATGAGATTATGTAACTCCCGAATACCAGAAGAACACCTTGTGTGCTATCAAACGTCACAACCTAAAAGGGTGATTATAAAGATGCTCTACAGGTGTCTCTGAAGGTGTTTGTTGGGTTGGCATAGATCAAGATTAGGATTTGTCACTCCGTGTTTCGGAGAGGTATCTCTGGGCCCTCTCGGTAATGCTCATCACTATAAGCCTTGCAAGCATGTGACTAATGAGTTAGTTGCGGGATGAAGTATTACGGAATGAGTAAAGAGACTTGCCAGTAACGATATTGAACTAGGTATGATGATACCGAAGATTGAATCTCGGGCAAGTAACATACCGATGACAAAGGGAACAACGTATGTTGTTATGCGGTTTGACTGATAAAGATCTTCGTAGAATATGTAGGAGCCAATATGAGCATCCAGGTTCCGCTATTGGTTATTGACCGGAGATGTGTCTCGTTCATGTCTACATAGTTCTTGAACCCGTAGGGTCCGCACGCTTAACGTTCGATGACGATATGTATTATGAGTTATGTGTTTTTGATGACCAAAGTTTGTTCGGAGTCCCGGATGAGATCATGGACGTGACGAGGAGTCTCGAAATGGTCGAGGCATAAAGATTTATATATTGGACCATGCTATTCAGACACCGGAACTGTTCCGGATAGTTTCGGGTAAAAACAAAGTGCCGGAGAGGTTACCAGAACCCCACGGGGCAACTAATGGGCCGCCATGGGCCTTAGTGGAGAGAGAGGAGGGCAGGCCGCCCCCCCCCCCCTAACAGTCCAAATTGGACAAGGGAAGGGGGGCGGCGCCCCCTTTCCTACTCCCTCTCCCTCTCCTTCCTTCCCCCTCTCTTCCTTGGAGGGAAATCGTACTAGGACTAGGAAGTCCTAGTAGGACTCCTCCTCTTGGGGCGCTCCATAGGGCCGGCCGGCCTCCCCCTCCCTCCTTTATATACGGGGGCAGGGGGCACCCTAGAAAACACAAGCTTCTCTTAACTGTGTGTGGTGCCCCCCTCCACAGTTACACACCTCGATCATACCATCATAGTGCGTAGGCGAAGCCTTGCGCTGGTAACATCATCATCACCGACGCCACGTCATCGCACTGACGGAGCTCACCCTCATCCTCTGGATCAACAACACGAGGGACGTCATCGAGCTGAAGTGTGCTGAACGCGGAGGTGTCGTACATTCGATACTTGGATCGGTTGGATCGCGAAGAAGTTCGACTACATCAACCACGTTATTAAACGCTTCCGCTTTCGGTCTACGAGGGTACGTGGACACACTCTCCCCTCTAGTTGCTATGCATCTCCTAAATAGATCTCGTGTGATCGTAGGATTTTTTTTTTTGAAATTACTGCGTTTCCCAACACACACTCACTCACTCACTCACTCACTCACTTAACCTAACACTATAGAAATAATTCGTAAAGGATCAGATACACATTTTCATGGAACCAGGGACTTTTGCCAATTAACAAATTAAATCTTTGGACAAACCTTCTACTGATGTAAATGCATGCGATAATCATCTAGGAACTCTCAGGGCATCCTTCCTAGCTGATTTGGTTCTCATCCGGAAAAAAAATTGTAGCCAGTGCTAGCACGGTTAGCACGCACGCATTGCAGCTTTCCTCAAATCAAATATAAATAAAACTCCAGCAGCTTCTAGTCGGTAGCAACAACAATTTCATCATTAAAAAAAGTACCAAGTCCCCATCGAGGAGCTATCTCATAGCCCCTTACCCATACACATCACCTCACCCAGTGTCGTCGCTCCGCCTCCATCCATGGCTCCATCTACCTCCTCCTGCTACTTCATCAGTCCAAATACTTAACAAGTTAAAATAATCTCATATTCATATTCTACATATTTTTTTAATCAAATTTCATATATAACATGTTTAAATCGGAGTTACAGTCTAAAAGATATGCATGATTTAGAAAATCATTTTTTTGAGCTGAAAATATGACCCGCGTATGAATTACCTAAAAGGCCAGGGGAGTTTTAGAAAAAAAAAGTAAAATAATGGTTCGGGTGACTTAAGTCCGGACTGAGGTTGATTACTAGAAAATACAGGGGCTTTTATATAAAATAGTAAAATAACGGCTCGTGTGACTTAAGACCGGACTACGGGTTGATTTGAAGAAAATACAGGGAGTTTTTTGCAAACGGTGCGACGGACGACCAGAAACCCAATTTTCTTTATTATTACTAGCAAATATGCCCGTTCGTTGCAATGGGAGACAAAAGTATTACGCCCTAACCAAAGAAGTATGACTTAATACCTCGACATATGAGTGTCCTTTTTTTTAACACGGTGGCCCATCATGTTGCCACTTATCTTTTTTCGCATCCTCGTTAATGATGGCTGTTTTGTCCATGTGATCAAATTTTATCGACTGATGTCCACTTATCTTTTTTGTGAAATGCATGGATAGTTTTTTACTCCGCGAATATTTTTGAATTGGTGAACTATTTTAAAGTTGGGGAACTAATTTTGAAATTCACGATTCTTTTGAGTTTTTGTGAAGACTTTTTAAAATTTCATAGACATTTTCTTCCATCTCACGAACATGTTTTGAATAAATGATCATTTTCAAAATCATGAACCTTTTATATTTGCTGAATATATTTTTAAAAATCATGATTTGTTTATAATATTCAAACGGTTTTTTGAAATCATCAACATTTTTTGAATCCGTGAATAATTTATTATTTCCTGAACCTTTTTTGAATTCCAGAACATTTTTTGATTTCATGAACTTTTTTTTAAACTCGCAACTTTTTAAATTTAGAATTTTGAAAAATACCGAATTAATTTATAGAAAGAAAAAAATAAAATAATAAAGCATGGGCCGGCCCTTGAACCTGTCCTAGGGAGGAGGAGAGCTGTGCCACATAAAGAGAGAAAACAGGGATGAAAAAGTGCAGCAATCAGGGATCAGACCAGGGTCTCCTATATGGAGGAGAGCTTTGCTACATCTTGCACGTCCTCATGATTCGTTTAGGGTCTCCCCCTTTAAGAACCGAACCAAACTGCGACTTTGACGGAAAAAAATTCGAATAGTTTTATTCGCTTATGGGTGGCATGATGGGTAATTTATGGCAGTTTCGGGGGCAATTTAAATGACGGACGACCAGAAACAGTCTGTGCTTTATTATTAGGGAAAGATTAGGTAGAGAGATAGAGATTCTTCATCAACAGATGTTGTCGCAAATAAAAATATTTCAATCTGATGTGCGGGCGGAAATGGAGGGGGTCGGCACCCCCGCCGTGATGCGCGAACGAGGACCATTGCATTTCTTTTTGCAGTCATCCATTGTGAGAAAGCAGTCCTCCGTCAGGTAACAACAGTTGCAGTAGCCATCTTTGCAAGGTTTGTACGCACATAATCCGTGCGGCAGGCTTATCCTCACGTTGTCCATGTCTTCCGTCCTTCCACCTATATGAAATTATAATAAGCACACTCATAATTCGTAGGTATAAACAAGAAAAGTAGACAAGATCGCTCCGCTAGAGATTCAAGATTGTACTCTTAGTCTTATCTACCCCCAACAAACACAGGGTTATCAATAATGTGGTCACATATCTCCCACTTACATTGTGAATGAATAGCAAGGCATACGAGAAGAAGCAGAAGGACTGGTGCCTGGAGGGGCTTCATGTATGCGGCCATGTATGCAATGCAGATAGTCTCTTTTGTTGCGAATCTGCAGTACAGATAGTCGATGGTAGAATATATCTTCTTCAGATCAAGAAAGCAATACATGCATATGGTTCATATATATAGATGGAGACGAGAGGGACATCTATATCTAAACATGTTTATTGTTTGGAAAATGTTGATCAGATGAAGATATGGCTAGGATCCTCAAAAAAAAGATGAAGATATGGCTATCCATATCCTTCCAAAAATAGTACTAGTAGTTTATATGAGAATAAAACGCTATCTTGGGAGGACTTGAATATTCTGGACGCAAGTGAAATAGCTACCTCACATCTAAATCCAGGACTGTTAGATGTAGATGCTATAAATCTCTTGCAAATCTTAATCTCTTGTAAATCTCTTGGGAGGACTTGAATATTATGGACGCAAGTAATATTTTGTATGTTAGGAAAAACTGGAAAGTACGCTAACAAATAGACAAACCCAAAATATTACGTTTGTTAGCACTTGAATTGAGTCCATAATACCAATTTTATGGAAAGTTGTGAGTTTGAAACTTGGTATTATGTTTTTGTTAGCACTTGAATATAGGAAACAAACCCAAAAAAATACCAATTTTTGACATGAAACGTGTGATGGTGTGAGTGTAGAAAATGTTTCAAGGTCAAACAATGAACAAAGAGTACTTCACCTTCAAACCTGGCATGTTCTGTCTCGAAATCATGTTTCTTCCTCAGAGATGTTCCAGTCTCTAAGCAGGGTACGTCACTCTTTCGAGTAATATTCTCAAGCTTTGACTGCATCCTCTAGCAATCATATGATGACACCATGCCAGGTTTTATCTTATTTAGGCTTTGTTTGCGTTTTCTAGAATTAGCAAACAAATAAGCTTCATTTTTGGGACTGGTACGAGCGCCCTGATGTTCGGAAATCCTCATATTATCTTGGATAAGGCTTAAATATAGACTCACTAACACAAGTACGATTTTCCAACCCAATTTTACCAATTTGTTCATGCACTCATAGTCAAGATTTAAATTATATTCACTAAATGCATGTGAATGCACTAAATTACTCCCTCCGTCCCATAATATTATTTATGAGATGGAGGAAGTACTGAATATAACAACTGAACATAAAAATGTTACTCCCTTCAATCCATATTAATTGTTTTTCTTTGAAACAAGGCAAAAGATTTGCCATTTTCATTGATTAAGGAGAAGAGAGTTGCCCGGTTAAGAAAACCGGGCGAAAACCTAGATACTAACCCCATAAGGGGCACACACGGACGACCTGGCCACAACAACGCCAAACAGTTGACCCCAACGTCGAGGACATGGCAGCTCCGATTTTGCTGACGAGCATCACAGGAGAAAGTTGCAAGCCTCGCACCGACCTAGACCAATGCAACACCCTGAGAGCGCCGCACGCTGAAAACTGCCCTCATGGAGTCATCGTTGCCGCAGCGGCCTCGCCTCCCGCAGCTCCGACTTCTCTGTCACAGCCAGAAACCAGCATGGGCACACCCATTGGCGCACCGGACCTTCGACATCAAAAGGACAAGCCGCGACTCAGGCTCTGCTCGCCATCATCATCGTTGCCACACGCGTCGCAACGCCACACCAACCTCACCGCCGGCCGGGCACCTGCCGACCGCGATGTCGTGCACGTCCAGCCTGCAGGAAGCACAAAAGGGACCAAGATCTCCAAGACGGCGCCCCCAAGAGGGAAAACGACATTGAGACGACGATGACGCCTGATCCAACCAGGATCCTGACTTTCGCCCGGAGATCTTGACCCGAGAGATGAGGATGCACAAATCACCACGACGGCGCCTCCAAGGAAGAAAGCGACGCCCACGAGCGCCGCCGCCGCCGGCCAGCTAGCACCGGCCAAGCTTCCGCCCGGATCAGCAACACCACCACTCCCACGCGGTCGACCGACGCCAACTAGCACCTCCACTGACTCGCACACCCCCTCCACAGCAACCGCGCCATCGCCACGCAGGGACCACCACCACGCCTCGCTGCCGAGCCAATCGAGCTGCCCAGACATGAGACGAGCCTCCCTCCACCAAGCACACCGCGGTCGCCGCGTCGCCCGCGCGAACTCCACGGCCGCCGACACATCAACCACCATCCCGGGGCCGCCGCCTCGGAGTCCAACATCGCCACGCCAGGCCCGGGGATAGGAGGTCGCCCCGCCGTGTCGCAGCCACCGCACCACGCAGTCACCGCATCGTAGCAGGAAACCACCGCTGGCAGGCCGAATCCGACCACGCCCGGCCAGATCCGGCCGCAGCCAGCCCTCCCGTGGACCACCAATGCTCCACCGAGGCTCCCGCGCCACCACGCCGAGCGGAGCCGGAGACCATGACGGGGAGCAACCTTTTGGCTGCAGGGGCCAGCCTGGAGTAGCGGAGCAGCGCCGCCCCCGCTCTCGAAGACAACAACCGAGAGGTCCCGCCGCCGCCGCACCGCCAGGGCTTTGCCCGGCGACGCCTTCGGCGGCGGCGAGAGGAGAGGGAGGCGCAGGGGGGCCTGCTCGAGCTCGCAGGGGCGCCCCGGTGTGGCCCGACGCGGCCGCACGGGAGCGGGACAGGGAGAGGGGAAGGGCCCGACTCGAACTCCGCGGGGAGAGAGAGCCGGTGAAGATGGCGCCGGGCTTCGGGATGGATGGAGAGAGGACGCCGAGAGGGTCCCGGATCTGTGCTTGGCTGGGCCGGAGGTGGCCGGAGGAGGGAGATCAGCCGGCGGCGGCGGCGGTCCCTGCGCGACCGCGAGAGCTACCTAGCGCCGACGCGACCCATTTAGGTCCTCCGTGGCCACGGCAAAGCATCTCGGGCCCTCTCTCCATATTAATTGTCGCTCAAACAAATGTATCTAGCACTAAAATGCGTCTAAATACATTCATTTGAGCAACAACTAATATGGATCAAAGGGAATACATTCTTACATAAAACTTATGATTGCGTATGATGATCATAGAAAAAGTTTTCAGGTCAAATGATGAAGCAGCTGACACTTCGCCATCAAACCCGATTAGCTAGCTCCCTCTCGAAAACATGATTCTTCCTTGGAGCTGTTCTGGTTTCCAAATGATGTACGTCACAACTTTTGAAAAATCCTTATATAGTTTTTATCATGTCATATGCAGTCATATGCTGACACCATGCCAAGTTTCCTGTTTTTTCAAACTTTGTTTGCATAAAAAACCAATAAGATCCATTTTCTACGCCACTAAAACATTGTCTGTAATCATTTTTCCACACAAGAAAGCACTCTATGCCAGACTAATAATGCCAGGAAGAAAGACCTTCAAACGGGTAGTCACCATTTTTTGCAATAATCATATATACCACATTAAACAAGTTGATCGGTCTAAATTGGATTACCTTTTCCACAGAATTAACCTTAGGGATCATCACAATAGCGGTGTCATTCCATCCGATAGAAATAGTACACATATTAACTAACCATGTCATCCCCTAACATGGACAGATCTCTTTTATAAAAAAAATAGCATGGAGTCCTTCCGACACTGGAGCTTTTAAATCATCAATAGCAAAAAAAAAAAAGCCTTACGAACATTTTCATCGGTGTAAGGAGCAAGGAATGCATTATTCATGTCAGCCAACACCTTTTTACGAACCAGTGATAAAACCTTCTGATTCGGTTGCAATACTTCCGAAGTGAAAAGATTGGAAAAATAGTATGTGATTTGATCCTTCCTTCATTTCCATACCTTGCCGCCAGACCCTCGAATCATCAAGGAGGTTCTTAATATTATTTGTCTTCTTCCTAGCCTTAGCCGCATTACGAAGAAAAGATGTATTACTATTCCAATGCATCAACTAATTTGCTTGACTACTCTATATCCAAAAAATGTCTTCCTGGTCTAAAATATTTTCAATGAGAACAAGAATTTTCTTTTGCTGAGAGTGGGACTCCGCACTTATAGGACCACACCGCAGTCTCTCTAATTGTTATTTTAATTTTTTGATTCTTTGTCTGGTCCCGTTTTAGTGTATCGCGATCCAAAATATGCAAATCCACATGCACCTATATTTATACTTAATAATAAAGGATGAAGTGTTTCTATGAATTTTTTTCGTGTGCAATTAGAATTGCCCTTTCTGTAGGAGACAAATACCCTCCCCAAAAAGCCACCCGTAAGTGAAAAAAAATGCTTTGTTTTTTCCTGTTCATCCATCGACGTCAGAGGTCATCTTGCTGCATTGAGCCTCGGCCCACCCTGCCTCCTCTTCAAGCATGACTCGACTCGCACGGTTACCCACACACACGAAATAACCTGTGCAGGAGCCCTCCCGTCGTAACTAATGAACCGGCCCAAGTAAGTTCATTTACCAGTTTGTTTTTCTCTTTGCTTTTTCATTTTTTTGTTTATTTACTTTTATTTTGTTCATATTTTCCAAAATACTCAAAGTACATATATTTCAGAGCATAAATTTATTTTAAACAATTGTACCAAACAGTAAAATTTATGTTACATTTAAAAAAATATTCATGCTTTTCAAAAAATACGTTCCTGACATTTTTTTAAAATGTTATGCAATGTAAAAAAGCATGTAGACTAAAATTTTCATATAATTCAACACAATGTTTCACCATGTATTTAAAAAAAATAACACATATTCAGAAAAATGATGTAAACATGTATTTGAAAAATATTAAACTTGCATAAAAATTGTTTGAGATGTATATGAAAAATGTACAATGTGTATGGAAAAAATTAGACATCAAAACATATATTTTAAAAAGTATTAATCATGCATTTGAACTTTTTAAGTGTGTATGAAAAAATAGACATCGAAACACATATTTGGAAAAAATGTCAATCACATATTTGAAAAATATTAAACATATGTAGAAAAGTGTTTTTGATTTATACCAAAAAGGTACAATAATTCTGAAAAATGTAGACTTTTTAAAAAATAAAAAAAGAAGGAAAACCTAAAAAAAAACTAAAAAAAATCAAAGAAACCCGGCAAAGAAACACAAAAAAAAAACTGAAAATCAAAAGAAAGTCGTTGAAAACCAACTCAAAGATCCAAAGGAAAAAGAGAAAACCGGTAAAGGAAACACACAAAGAAAGGCCCGATTAAAAACTAGAAGAACCGACTAAGAAAAAAAACAGCAAAAATGGCCTCGAGGCTTCCCAAAACCTGTCTACTACCTCCGTCTCGGTGAATAAGTCATTCGCGTAGTTCTAGGTCGATGATTTAACTAACTAAATATGTATTATATGTGACAAAAAATATATATTTAGAAACTACATCCGTGTAGGAATCTAGTGATATACTTTTTATGACATATAACACATATTTAATTCCTCAAATCGATGACCTAGAACTACGCGAATGACTTATTCACCTAGACGGATGTAGTACCAAGAACCTTCCGCAAACCAGGGACGGAGCTCCCATGTAAGCATTGGGGTCAATTGACCCCAATGGAATTAGGCAATCCTTTATTATTTTAATACTAGTTACTGTCAATTTATAGAAGATGACCCAACTATCATTAACATGACCCCATCAAATATTTTTCTAGCTTCCTCCCTGCCGCAAACCACTTGCTCTGATAACCATTGATGCTCTCCGTCTCCATTAATGGATCGGCCGGTTCACGGGATCACTGAAGCCGAGACAGAACTATGTCTGGCAACAGGCGATATGTAGCCTTGCTGTGCCGCATGTGCCCTGCAGACGAACTGGCAGAGTTTTGACTCCAACAAATGTCGGTGAGGATCGAAAGCACAAGCATAGAAGCATTGGGTGGCAACTCCGATGAGAATTCTGCTCCAGTGAAACGATGGCTAAGTGAACTAATCTATGTAATTTAGGGATAATTTCTGCAATAAAGCGCTGATTTTGCCCTGTTGTAATTAGGATTGATTAAATTGCAGAAGGAGATTGTCGGTTGTTGACACTGAAAATTCACCAAATGGTGTGCCACTACAAAATAAATAGGGATAAGTATATTTTTCGTCCTCGAACTCTTGCCAAAGTATAGAAATCATCCCTCAACTCCAAAACCACCAAAACTCAGTCCCTCAACTATTTAAACCAGATAGTTTTCGTCCCTCGTAACGCCGAAGGTGGTTCTGGTCCGATGTAAACAGTAACTTTGTGAACAGTAATTCAAAAAAAATAGCAAAATAAAATCTGAAATTTTGGTGCAAAGTGTGTGCAAAATTTTGTGCAGCTTGGACATTCTAGAAGCTCGTGAGAAAGAAAAAAGGTTGTGTGTGCAAAATTTTGTGCAGTTTAGACATTCAAGAAGCTCGTGAGAAGAAAAATAGTAAAATGTACGTTGACGAACAATAAATTTGAAAAAATAGCAAACAAATTAAAAAAAATTGGCGTCAACGATGCTCGGGTGCTCAAGATGTGTGCAATTTTTGGACATTGTAGGAGCTCGTGGCAAAATTAAACTTTGAAAAAGTGCACTGTTTTTTTTTTGCTAGAGCTCCTCGGATACCATTTGATAACGAAAAATTGCACGCAGCTTGCGCACCCAAGAATCTTGGATGCCAAAAAAGTCATATTTTTTTGAACTTGTTTGCTATTTTGTTCGAATTTAGTGTTCACCGATGTACAAATTTACTGTTTTTTCGTTCTCACGATCTCCTGGAATGTCCAAACAGCACGAGAAAATAGTAAAAGCAGTAAACAAATTTTCAGATATTTTTGTTTGTTTTTTTCGAATTTACTGTTTACCGATTTACTGTTCATATCGGTCGGAAACCGCTCGAGGGACTAAACTTATCCGGTTTTAAAAGTTGAGGGACTATGTTTTGGTGGTTTTGGAGTTGAGGGACGATTTCTAAACTATCGGAAGAGTTGGGGGACGAAAAATATACTTATCCCAAATAAATATGAACAATATTGTGATTGGTGATGATAACATTGACGAGGTTGAGGATTGGTCGTGTGACTAGTATTTAGCATGATTTTCGTTATTATTCTCACATTTTAATACATTTATGTTGTATGAAACATTTGAGCGTAAACTGCACATGCAGTCATCCAAATATGATTCTCGGTCGACCCAAGTGGAGCATTTCAGTTTATGGTGTGTCCATTCTTCAACAATACGAGCAATCGATCTAGAGGTGTTTACCCTACGTAGATTGTGGTTTAGTCTTCGGATCGGTCCTCCAACACCTAAGCCTTTTTTTTCAAACTGTTGCCAGTTTACATTTTTTTTTATGGTTTTGGTCCGTTGTTGCTTGAAGTCGTGTGCACCTACCTATGCACTAGAAACCTTGTTTCTCTTTTGATAACTATTTGGAGCAAATAAAATAAAATTTATAAAAAAAATATGATAATTTTTAAGGTAGTTCCAAGTTCCAACTCGGCCAATATATACATAAAAATCATTTCAACAAAGGTTTATTTGTAGCAAGTTCAAGATTACTACCACACCTGCAAAAAAAAAGTCGAGACTACCAGGGATCAACATTTCCCTCAAAAGAAAAAAAAACTGCATGGATCAACACGGCCGTGGATACTGAAATAGGCAAAGAACTTCAGGTCGCACCAATCCTCTATGGCTTAGTATTCTCCTTGGCAGGGGGGAACTTCTTGAAGAATGGGTTCTTCTTGATGAACGGCAGGAGCTTCTTGAAGAGCTGAGGGTCCGTCTCCGGGTCTTGCACCATCTTCTGGTCAGCGGGAGGGTGGTAGATCGGTGTCGGGTGCGTGTACACCGGCGTCGGCGGCTTGTGCTCCGGCACGGGCGTCGGGTGCGTGTACACCGGGGTGGGTGTCGGTGGCTTGTACTCTGGCACCGGCGCTGGCTTCTTGTGGAAGTGCGGGATCACGATTGGCTTCTTGTGGAGGAGCTTCTTGAAGAGCTGGGGGTCCGTCTCCGGGTTCAGAGCTGCCTTCTGCTCGGCGGCAGGGGGGTGGTAGATCGGCGACGGGTGCGGGTACACCGGAGTCGGTGGCTTGTACTCTGGCACCGGCGTCGGGTGCGTGTACACCGGGGTGGGCGTCGGCGGCTTGTACTCCGGCACCGGCACCGGCGCCGGTTTCTTGTGGAAGTGCGGGATCACGATCGGCTTCTTGTGGATGTGCGGGATCACGATGGCCTTCTTCTTGAGGTGAGGGACGACCAAGGCGGACTTCTTGTGGAAGAGGTGCTTCTTGTGGAAGAAGTGGCAGAGGAACGCCGACGCGCACTCCTGGGAGGAGTAGTGCACCTCGCCGGGGACGGCGACGAAGCTCTTCTTTTCGGCGCCGTCGGCGTATTGCCGGACGATCATGGACGGCTCCTGCCCGGGGCATGGGTGGTCGGGCGCGCTGTGGAGCTGCGCGAAGCAGTCCTGCTTCAGCTCGCCGTCCTCGCGGAGGAGGTCGGCGCCGAGGGGCACGCCGAACGCGCCGGACTTGTCCACCGTGCCGATGGCCTTGGTCTCGTACTCGCCGTGGGCGTTCTTGCACTTGACAGCCACCTGGAGGCCTGAAGAAATCAATCAAGTGCAGAGTTAGATATTCTACCAATAAAATTGCCCCGCAAAATAACATGGTTGAAGCATGCACATCATCTTTCTTACCCGCGAAAGCAGCCTCAGCCTTCATGTTCTTTCTGGTGCAGTCGGCGCACTTGGCCAAGCCGACGACCATGGACGATGCCGGCGATGCGTCGGCGAGCACGGCCGCCACCAGGACGGCGCAAACGCCGAGGACCAGCAGACCCCGAGGCAGGGCCCCCATTGCGGAATGGGTTGCTTCGAGAAGATGGTTGGTGATGGAGAGTGAGCAGTGGGTGGAGATTAAGGTGGTGCAGTGCCATGCTTATATAGGCCGAGCTGCATGCATTCGGTGGCAGTTAAGTGTGAAGTTGAGGCCAAAGTCTGGCGCCGGATTTGCAGAGTGTGAGTTAATGCCGCACAAAGCGAGCCGATCATTTTGTGTACTTGCCAGATCGATCTGCATGTGCATGCAACTCATCGCAACTGATCTTTGCACAGTCCCATGCACGCAAACGCGGAGGTGATCAGCAACAACTATTGCTGACATTGAAAGAACAGCAATTATTGCTGGTATTGTTGGAACTGGCCAGTTATATATTGCTGTGCTAATTTACAAAAGATAATATATTCATGATAGTATCCCAGATGAAGCAAATTGTTGGTGGCATGGGAGTACGCCATTGAAAGGTGGCACAAATTGTTGGTGGCTTCTTTCTCCTCTTTTTTTTCTGTTTTCTTTTTGGCAGCTTAGAACGATTTTTTGTTTGCTTTTGCTTTTGTTCTTTGTGTCTTCTACTGATACAGCGCAGCTCTACTACTTGGTTTTAGAAAAATAATAATCGGTTTTATGTTTTTTCTATAATCTTATATCAGTACATACATATAATTGAGGATTGGATTTTGAGTCTTGATGGGTCATATTAGATCATGTGGTGACATAAAAAATTAGGATTAAGGATCTAGGTGGGATTTAACAATGTATCATCAAATTTACAGACCATACAATCTTTTGTCTATAAAAAAATAGTCTAAACACACTCCGCTTTACTGATCATATCAAAATTCATGGGAATACAACTTAAGTCTGGAGGATTAAGGAGTCAAAGAGAGCGTGCTTAGCCAGGTTATGTGCCTCAATATTTTGTATCACGTCCTCCGGAGATGAAGGAACATCTTGTAAACTAGCTTGACGTTGGTTTAATCTCCTTGACAATGCTCGCGTATAGGCCCTCCATACCCTTGTGTATGTCATTCATCACTTCTTGGCAATCCGAAAAGCTATCACCGCCTGAGATAACTAGAGATCATGGGCTAGAGAGCAAGAGCTTCCCAACAAGCCAAGGCCTCTAGTGAGGCTGGATCCGTCACCCCCGAGCATTTGATCGTCAAGGAGCCCGAGAACTTCCCTGAGTCATCCCTGCAAACTGCATTGTATGAGCCCTCATTTGAATTTCGCGAAACTGCCCCATCAACCCTGATTTTTGCAAGCCCTTGAGCTGTAGGGATCCATTGGCGGGTGTGTATTTCTAGTAGCCGTTGCAGGATTAACAGTAGGATTCTTAGGACGGCATGCTTCTAGCTCCCTAATGTAGCTTTTTACAAACTGGTGTTTGGCATGTGGAGTTCGAAAAATCTGCTTATGTATCGCCTTTCTGCGGGGGTTCCAGTTTGCTCAAAGGGTAACAAGAACTTTGGTAAAATCTACATGTGATAGAGCATCCATCAACGAAAAAATTTCAGCATTTTACATCCGGCTCTTTGTTATCATATACCACATCCACCAGGTCTTGATCTTCATGAGCCTAAACAAACCTGGCCACGTTGCACTCAAGCAAAGAATGGTGCCACAAATCATCAGAGCCACAAAGACCGCAGCTCTTCACTGTAGACACCTTCCCGTGTTGCCACAAGAAAATTTTGATCTTTGTTGGTACCTCGGCTTTCCACATTTTCATCCAAGATTTTTTTTTGAACCGAAAACCATAGAACAATCGTTCTACGGTAATTTTCATTCAAATCATAACAAAGTTATTTACAAACAAATAAAGAAAATACAACTGGAGCCATCTAACCAATACCAGCTCTAGGAAAGTTCATGATCGATTAATTTAGATTATCTGTAATCCATCCACTGAAAGCTTCTCTGTGCTTCTCTTTGGTTCTCAGAATTAACAACTTCAGATCATCTTTGAGTAACTTTCTCCACCCTTGAACTGATGGATTTTGCGCTCTAAAATTTTTGTCTTTTCTCTGCATCCAAATATGCCAGCAACCCATGGTGATGATGGTCATTGCAAACTGGCTGGGCAGATTGATTGACAGCAAGTTGATCTCATCAAAAACATTTATACCTCTGACTTTGGAAGGAACAATTGAATCCCAGCATTGCAGAGCAAAAGGACAGTCCCAGATGAGGTGTAGACTGGTTTCTTCACAAGAACAGTTACAGAGCTCACAGTTGTAGTTTGGCAGATGAAAGTGCTTTCTGGCAAGAAGATTTCTGACATTCACTCTATCATGCATCAGTAACCAAAGAAAAATCTTATATCTTAACATGGCAGCACTTTTCCAGATCTTCTTAAATAGTGGAGATGCTACTTCTTGGCTTTGCATGTGGTAGTACATTTTCATAGCGGAAAAAACATTCTGATTCTTGTTCCATGGAAGGCACCAGTGTCTAGAGTATCATTTAGTTGTGTAGCCTGCAAGAGGGCGGATAGTTCTTGGAATTGTTGATGAGCCTGGGTTGATAATGGAGTGAAGAAATGTTCAGATGCATCTTCAAAAAGTTTTATTTTCTGGACAGAAATCTGTTCTTGCCTACTGAAAGAGAACAACTGTGGGAATCTGTCTTTCAGGATGCCCTGATTCCAGTTGTCAAGCCAGAATCTTATAGTGTTACCAGAGCCCAGCTTGGGGACAGCAGCTTGCCTAAACTCAGGCACAAGCTTGAGAATACTTTTCCACCAAAAAGATCCTTGTGGGTTTGTATGAAGCAGTTTGTCAGGATAATAAGCCTCCCAAATTAATTTGACCCAGGGAATATTCTGCTGATTTAAGAACTTGTGGACATGCTTCATAAGTAAACATTTATTGTGACTGGCAATATTCAACACTCCAAGACCTCCTTTTTCTTTTGGTTGGCAAACTTTGTCCCAGGCAATCAAGGCAGTGCCCCTGTCTTCCATTCCATATTTCCTCCAAAAGAAATGTTTGAGATATTTCTTAATTTGCTCCATAACACCAACTGGAAGTGCTAGTGTACACATGAAGAAAACGGGCAGGCTGGAGAATACAGACTTTACCAGAACCAATTTATCTCCATAAGATAACAGGGAGGAACAACCAGCCAGCCTTCTCTCAATTCTTTGCATGATGGGCATAAAATCCTCAATCTTTGGCTTGGACAGACAAAGAGGTAAACCCAAATATGTGAAAGGAAGGGATCCTACTTTGCAACCCATAATACTAGCCAATTCCAGCATCTTATCATTTGTAGTGTTAATAGGAACAATCACTGATTTTTCATAATTGACTCTCAATCCAGTGAATGTACTAAAATACATGAGCAAGTTTTTGAGCTGATGCAGCTGGGTAGCATTGGCTTGCATGACAAGGACTGTGTCATCAGCATACTGTATTACAGGAAAATCCTGATCAGAATTAGTCTGTATAGGAGCAGAGATTAGACCATTTCTCATAGCTTCATTTAGGATTGTTTGAAGCAGATCAGCTGCTATGACAAACAGAGGGGGTGAGAGAGGATCCCCCTGCCTAACTCCTCTTTTGCAAAGAAACTGTTTTCCAGGCACCCCATTCAGTAGCACAGAAGAAAATCCAGAAGAGAAAATCATATCCATCCACATAATCCACTTGGGTCCAAAGCCTCTAGCAATGAGAATTTTCCTGATAGCTTCATGCTCAATCATATCA
This sequence comes from Triticum dicoccoides, assembly GCF_002162155.2. NCBI lineage: Eukaryota > Viridiplantae > Streptophyta > Magnoliopsida > Poales > Poaceae > Triticum > Triticum dicoccoides. The sequence continues at coordinate 142,901,105 of NC_041391.1, forward strand.
AAAGCTTTCTCAAAATCTAATTTTAGAATAATTAAATCTTGCCCAGATTGATGACATTGGTGAATGAACTCATATGAACAGGCCAGACAATCTTGTATTGATCTCTTCTTAAGGAACCCATATTGATTTTGATGAACCAGCTTTAATATGACAGCTTGCAGTCTGTTGGCAAGAAGTTTCGTTATGATTTTTATTGAATAGTTGAGCAATGAGATTGGTCTGAAATCATTAGCATTGACATGAGCATCCTTTTTTGGCAGTAGAGTAATAAAAGAAGAGTTGATACTCTGCAAGTTTAATGTGCCATTGTAGAAGTCTTCGATCAGCTTATAGAAATCTGAAGCAATGATGTCCCAACAGTGCTTAATAAAATCAGTATTGAAGCCATCTGGTCCTGGAGCTTTATCAGAAGGAAGATCTTTAACCACTGCATCCAAGATTTCCCTGTGTGATTTCTGCCCCCCCCCCCTCCCCCTTGTTTCCACGGTCGGGGGGCTTGTTACCTCCTCTGTCTATTTGGGTCTTGTTGGTATATGTATTTTTTGTGGGATTGTTTATGAGCTTGTTGTAGAAACGTACTGACATTTTGGTCTTTTCAAGTACTGACATTTTTGCCTTCTCAAGTATTGTCGCTTTGCCCTTCTCAATCGTTACGCTCTCTTCTCACTTTTTTTGTTTCATTATTTTTTTACAATTCATGATTTAGCTATGTCCCCATGTCAAGACCTCCTAGTCGGCACCTTAAGCGCCGACTAGGAGAACTGATGCCCACGCGCCTGTGTTCTGGGCTGGCCCTGTATCTTGGCGTCTTTAGAAAACAAAAGTGAGGGTCGCTCGTCCGGTCGAAGAAACTTGAAGACCGCTGATTTCGTTCGACCAATATACGTTTGACCAGTTGACTGGTCAACTATTGACTTTTGAAATTTATGAATTTAAAAAATCACAAAGAATTGAAAATAATATTCTATTTAAAAATTCTCAAATATTTTTTTAAAGTTCACAAACTTAAAAATTATTAACAAATCTGCAAAAAATTAATCTATTTTGTAAAAAGTTCACAAATTTGAATAAAGTTCATCTATACTGAAAAAAATTATGGAAAAGTTCATCGATTTTGATGTAAAAGTTAGTGAATTTGAAAAAAGTTCATCGATTTTGAAGGAAAAGATTATGAGTTTGAAAAAACTTCGTCGATTTTGAGAAAAGTTGCACGGATTTGGAAAAAGTTCATCAATTTTGAAAAAAAGTTCACATAGTTGCAAAAAGTTCACGGAATTGAAAAAAGTTCAGAAATTTTCAAATTTTGAAAAAATATCATCAATTTTGAAGAAAATTTAAAGCATTTATGAAAAAAAGAAAAATATGTAGACAAAATAAAGGAAAAGAAAAATAAAAAAGGAACAACAAACTGAAGAAAGAACAGAATGTGAAAAAAAAGTTAGTAATAAGCACGAACGTGAAGGACGGCGTAGTGATTTTTGCGGTTCTCTAAAAATCGGTAGGTCTCAAGTTCAACCCCTTCGTGTGCTCCTTTTTTGAAGCTTAGCAGGAAAGCAAAAAAAGTTAATGGGCTTGCCAAGCTCGGACGGTGGTGTGCGCCGGATGGCAAAAATGCCTCTAACCGGCGCTGAAGGTGGCTTGCCTCCTAGGCGCCGAAGGTGGTTTGCCTCCCAGGCGGATCCTATTTGGCGCAAAGGTCGTTGTGGAGCGACTTAGAACGTACCCCCTTCCTGATCGTTCGCACAGTGGGTCAACCCATATCTCGGGGTTTCACATGCATTCTTGCATTGGTTTTGGGAAGGATCCAGTACATTCCCTGAACTTTATTTTTCTTTTTGTTCTTGTTGTTTGTTCCTTTTTTCTTTTTTTGTTTCTTTTCTGTTTTTAATTTTTGTTTTGGTTACTGTTTTTTATTTTTCCTTTTTTTTGCTTCTTTACTTTTTCAAATTTTTGCAAATTTCCTTTTCAAATTCGTGAACATTTTTTGTTCATCGAATTCAAAAAATGTTCATCAATGTAAAAAAATTGTTCGTCAAATTCAAAAAATGTTCATCGAATTCAAAATTAGTTCAACGGATTTAATACTCATTAAATTAATAAAATGTTCATCAAATTTGGATTTTTCTTCATCAATTTCCCAAAATGTTAATTGAATTCAAAAAAATTATTCATTTCAAAAAATAGTTCTTGAATATAAATTGTGTTCATCAAATTCAAAATATGTTCATCAAATACAAAAAATGTTCATCATTATTAAAAAATGCTCATAAAAAATTGTTCCCCCAATAAAACAATGTTCATTCTTTTGAAATCGTGAACATTTTTAAATTCATGGATTGTTTTTTAATTCAATGAATATTATTTTGAATCCGTGAACATTTTTTGAAAATCAGAATATTCTTTTTGAAATCTTGAAAAAACCTATGGGCACCTCGCCCCCACATGGGCCGGCTCAAATTCGCCCCTGGGCAAGCGAGGGGTGTGTGTTACCTCGCTCCCCATCGCGTAGGTCGCGGAATAGGGTTGTCTGCCTCCCGTGTCATTGTCCCTTATCAGATGTTGTTCTTCACGTCGCGATGGGCTTGTCTTGAATGCGTGATATGGGCGGAGCATGTCCCCTAAAAAAAAGTCTTGCATGTTTTATTTTATGACAAGGAACAAGTCTCATCTCTGGTGGCCCTAGGGCCATGGAGGCATGGTGGATCTCGACCCTTGCCGGTAGGAAGGCTCCATTTTTAGATGTTTCGTTGAGTTTTGTTAGAGTTTGTGTCCTGCTCGGGAAGGTAAGATGACGGCGGCTCCTGAAGATGTAATAAGGTTCTCCCTGTCTAGCCTCTGTCCCGGTGATGCATCTAGCATCGTTGGAGGGCGTGTGGAGGTGTGTCTCCAGCAGATCTCGCGGGTTTCGGTCGGTGGTTGTCTTTGGTGGATCTATAGGCTTATTAGTGTTTTCTTCTTCGGGGTGGCAATTTGCTTCGCTGATCATGCATGGTTTGTCGGCGTCTCCTGGTATGCATCGATGACTTTCTAGTCGCTACTTCTACAAGCTCCAGGGTCTACAAAATTGATCCGCCTGAGGCGGAAGCCCAAAGGCAGCATTGAGCTATGTTCATAGTGCGTCGTCGATGGGTGCAGGATGAAGAAGACTTCGACACCACCAAGGATTTAAGTGTAATTTTATTTTTCTATACAGGTGTGTTTGTAAGGACTCTGATGCTTAATATATGGCGTTGGGCCCTTAAAAACAATTGTGAATCATTAATTTCTACTGATCTCTCTACTTTCTTTCATTTTGTGCTTTTATACAGCAGATTGACGTGTGGCATATATATGTTCATTTTTGGAGTACATGGTAGCTAACTTGTTTTCCTAGTTGCGGGGTATACGAAGCATTTTGGAAATAATTGATAAAAATGTAAATAATAAGAAAAAAAGAGTGTTTCTTACATGTGAAACTGAGTTCATAAATTCTCTGGTAGCATTTTATTTAAACCAAGTGGCGCTTAAACATAAGCATGCAAATGAGAATTAATCAATTCACTCATGTGGATGGTCACAACAATTATTGCATATTGGTAATGGGTCTAACTTTTTCCTCTTAATTATCATGAAGTGATCTTGTACTTGAGTCTTACTTCTGTTACTGGATTAGGGTCTGCCTATTTTAGCGAATGGGGAACGTAGCATGCAATTTCAAAAATTTCCTACCCTTACGCAAGATCTATCTAGGAGATGCATAACAACAAGAGGGGGAGAGTGTGTCTACACACTCTCGTAGACCAAAAGCGTCTGTGATCTCATCCAAGACTTCGAACAACATTCACTCACCAAATCACATAACTCATATAATACAATATCGTCATTGAATGTTAAGCGTGCGGATCCTACCGGTTCGAGAACTATGTAGACATGACTGAGACACCTCTCCGGTCAATAACCAATAGCGGAACCTAGATGCTCATAAATTCTCCCACATATTCTACGAAGATCTTTATCGGTCGAACCGTTATAACAACGTACGTTATTCCCTTTCACTACTAGGGAAAAGCCTATACACAGAATCTTATCAGCAGCGCGCTTCAAAATAACTCGCTGCTGCTAACTAGCAGTAGCGCGCACAGACGAAATTCGTTGCTGAGACAAATATAGCAGTAGCGCGTCCTCTCAAAGACGCGCTGCTGCTATAATTCCTACGAGGCCGCCGCAAAGCTAGTTATAGCAGCAACGCGTTATAGCAACGCGCGCTGCTGCTACGTAGCATAGTAGCAGCGCATTTCTCAGATAAGCGCTACTGCTAAGTTTCCTACAAAAATTTAGTCCCACCTTGCTCCGTGAAGAGAGTTTCTACCACCTTAAATATGTTACTTCTCAAACTTTGACAAGCACTTGATCTTCATTGAACTCTATGTGTAGAATTTGTGGCTGCAATATGAGTCTTCACTTGTTCCTAAACCGGTGAGGACTCATATTGACAAATCAGATTGTACACAAAAAGATCGTTGATGATCAATGTATTTTTGATATATTGAACAAAGTCTATTTTTACATGCTGACACGTAGTAGTAGCGCTTTATTGTGAAAGGCGTTGCTGCTAGATAGCTTAGCAGTAGCGTCTTTTCCTAAAGCGCGCTACTGCTAAGCCATTCATCTCCCCATCTCCTCCATTCCGATCCACTCACACACACAGCCACTCAATCCTCTCCTATCCGTCTGCGCCGCGCGCCGGTCCACCCCCGTCGCCCCTCCTCTGTCTGCGCCGCGCGCCGTCACCTCCTCCTTGCTGGACTCGGTACCGGCCTCCTCCTCCGTCCTCCCTCTCCACTCGCCGCTGACCGGCCCCTCCTCGCTCTGCCTTCCTCCTCCGTTCTCCCTCAACTGGCCGCGCCGGCTGGCCCCTCCTCGCTCCGCCTTCCTCCTCCATCCTCCCTCAACTGGCCGCGCTGGCCGGCCCCTCCTCGCTCCGCCTTCCTCCTCCGTCCTCCCTCAACTGGCCGCGTAGGCCGGCCCCTCCTCGCTCCGCCTTCCTCCTCCATCCTACTCTCTTCTCCCTCCTCGAGTCGCCCCTCCTTCTCCCTCCTGCTCATATGCAACATTTTGATTTAGTTGATATAATTTAGTTGATTTAGTAGGCTAGTTGATTTAGTTGACTTAGAACATTTTGATTTAGTTGATTTAGTAGGCTAATTCATTTAGTTAATTTAGTTGACTTAGAACATTTTGATTTAGTTGATTTAGTAGGCTAGTTCATTTAGTTGATTTAGAACATTTTGATTTAGTTGATTTATTAGGCTAGTTGATTTAGTTGATTTAGAACATTTTGATTTAGTTGATTTAGTAGGCTAGTTGATTTAGTTGACTTAGAACATTTTGATTTAGTTGATTTAGTAGGCTAGTTCATATGCAACATTTTGATTTAGTTGATATGATTTAGTTGATTTAGTAGGCTAGTTGATTTAGTTGACTTAGAACATTTT
>NC_041391.1:142906717-142931139 GCF_002162155.2 Triticum dicoccoides
GATTTAGTAGGCTAGTTCATATGCAACATTTTGATTTAGTTGATATGATTTAGTTGATTTAGTAGGCTAGTTGATTTAGTTCACTTAGAACATTTTGATTTAGTTGATATGATTTAGTTGATTTAGTAGGCTAGTTGATTTAGTTCACTTAGAACATTTTGATTTAGTTGATTTAGTAGGCTAGTTCATATGCAACATTTTGATTTAGTTGATATGATTTAGTTGATTTAGTAGGCTAGTTGATTTAGTTCACTTAGAACATTTTGATTTAGTTGATATGATTTAGTTGATTTAGTAGGCTAGTTGATTTAGTTCACTTAGAACATTTTGATTTAGTTGATCGTTAATCCTTTGCTCATATTGCTTTAGGAAGAATGGCGCCACCACCACCACCACTATGTCGACTGTGCAAGTCAAGATGCGCCAGCAGCCTTGCAACTGGCAAGCTGTTTGGCATCTACTTCCAGCCGAGTTTTCGTCATGCGGCGGTAAGAAATTAGATGAAATGTAATAACTATTTTATTTTTAGTGTTGGCATTACTGCATTGTGTCATTTTGCTTATTTTACACAGATCGTCCCATACAATGTGAGGTTGAAATTCAACAAGCTGACAGGAGACACTATGACATTTGAGGCTCCTGGGGGGAGCCGTACACTATGGAGGTCGAGAAAGGACGCAATATGTCACAGATTGGAGGAGATGGATGGGCCCGTTTCATCGCTCGCATGCATCTTACTGGTGGTGAGTTGATCAGCTTCAACTTCCGAGCAGAAAGACCCAAGCTAGCTGTCATTTATCTCAACCTGGTGGAAGATGATGAAGATGACGAAGATGATGAAGATGATGAAGATAATGAGGACCCACTCGATGAAGATGATGAGGACCCACTTCATGAAGCCATCGTAGCTCAAAGAACAAGGCTGAGTGAGTAGGAGGTGTCCAACCTGTGGGACATAATTCCGCCACGTGCTGACTTTGTCGGGGTGCCATTAGTGACCCGCTTGACAAATACCATGGTTGATTGACATGATATGGTATGTTATACTTACAAATGCAAATTAATAGTGTGAATTACTTAGTGTACAGTCCAATGATATGGTATGTTGTGTGGAATCTAGTCGATGATATGTTTTAGTGTAGAGTTCGATCACATGCTTATTAATTGATATGTTTTTCTTATTCAAAAATTGGCAAAGAGCATATCTGTGAGTTATGGTATCGAGCCTGATGAAGAAGGCTCAGCTGGACTACGCCTTACTGCAAGGGGCTCCGTCACAACATGTACTTACCGCGTGGACACGGACGGTCGCACACACTTAAACTCGGTTGGGTGGAAGAAATTCCTCGATGGCAAGAATCTTCGTGTTGGACAGGCCATCCTAATTACTATCAGGAACACCAACCGCCCAGGCTTGAGGATGATGATTGTCTTCGATATCATCTAGAACTACATATGTGTGTGTGGCTATATCATCTAGAACTACATATGTGTGTGTGGCTATGTCATCTAGAACTACATATGTGTGTGTGGCTATATCATTCTAGAACTACATATGATGATCGTCGTCGATATCATCTAGAACTACATATGATGATGGCCGTTGATATGACCTTGTACTGCTTGAGGATGCATGTTGGCTATGCATGAAATTGTTATCTAGTACTCCCTTCATTCCAAATTACTCGTCGTGGTTTGAACTAAAACCACGACAAGTAATTTGGAACTAAGGGAGTACTACCTAGTAATGGTTTATGAATTTGATATCTACTAGCAGTACCTAGTATCTAGTATCTGAAAGGAGAACTGAAAGGGAAAGGGGTAATGGGAAAATGATGAAAGATATAGCAGTAGCAAGGGATGGCGAAATCGCTACAGCTAGTTAATAGTAGCGCGTTCACAAAAAGCGCTGCTGATATCGTCAACAGTAGTAGCGCGGGTTAGGGCCGCGCTACTACTATGAGTTAGCTGTAGTGCCTTATTAGTAGTGCGGCCACCCGCGCTGCTGCTAGCCTCAAAACCCGCGCTACTACTAGGGTTTTCCCTAGTAGTGTTTGTCCATCGATACGTTACTTGCCCGAGATTCGATCGTCGGTATCTTCATACCTAGTTCAATCTCGTTACCGGCAAGTCTCTTTACTCGTTCCGTAATGCATCATCCTACAACTATCTCATTAGTCACTTTGCTTGTAAGGCTTCTTATGATGTGCATTACCGAGAGGGCCCAGAGATACCTCTCCGATACTCGGAGTGACAAATCCTAATCTCGATCTATGCCAACCCAACAAACACCTTCAGAGATACCTATGGAGCATCTTTATAATCACACAGTTATGTTGTTATGTTTGATAGCACACAAGGCATTCCTACGGTATCTGGGAGTTGCATAATCTCATAGTCGGAGGAATATGTATTGACATGAAGAAAGCAATAGCAATAAAACTGAACGATCATAATGCTAAGCTAACGAATGGGTCTTGTCCATCACATCATTCTCCTAATGATGTGATCCTGTTTATCAAATGACAACACATGTCTATGGTTAGAAAACTTAACCATCTTTGATCAATGAGCTAGTCTAGTAGAGGCTTACTAGGGACACGGTATTTTGTCTATGTATCCACACATGTATCAAGTTTCCGGTTAATACAATTCTAGCATGAATAATAAACATTTATCATGAAATAAGGAAAAATAAAATAACAACTTTATTATTGCCTCTAGGGCATATTTCTTTCGTTGAGTTCTTCAGAATGTTTCTGTATATATTGATCGTCATTACCACTTGATACCTTTTGGTGAGAAAGGTGTAAACAGGTTCATGAGAAGAAAACTCAAGATATTAAACATAGTACTATTGAGATTTGTGCTTTAGTGGAAAATTATGTCATGACATCCTCCCCTACTGCTACTCCTAGCCTTGGATTTTGTAAAAACTCAATGTCGACGCATCTTTCGATCAAGATCTGCTTAGGGGCTTGATGGCCTACAAGTGCACATGCTTTAGTTATAGCCTTTTCGAAGTGAGAGTATCAATCCCACATGGAACACATGAATCAGACTTTTGCCTCTTGTAGTGAATTATGTATTTTTATGCGTGCAAATAATTGTAGACTTCAAGCAAAGTGACGGAAGAAATAAAGTGAAATTGAGTAATGGAACAAACTTTGAAGTAATAGCATAAAAGAAAATAGAGAACAATAGCTAGAGTGACTGATGGAATAGCAAAGGAGTAAGGCATTCTAAGGGAGTCTAGAATTCCCATTGGGTATGTGTCAGCTAGGATCTCATCAAGCCACATATCTTTCCAGAATAGTGTAGTCATACCTCATACCACATTGACCTTGGAGACTCCACGAAATTTTTGGTACAAGTTTTAGGATGTCTCGGCACTAGAAGGATCCATCTGTATCTGATGCATGCGGTACTTTTTGGTCATAGAGTGTGTTCCATGTGAGCTCAACCCAGGGTATGTCCTTTTTGTTGTAGAACTTGTGAAGTAATTTGAGTAATAGAGCCTCATTTTGTGTTTTGAGGTCCAGAACACCTAAACCGCCGCTTTGTTTTGGCATGCATACCATTTCCCAAGTTGCTGATACGTCTCCAACATATCTATAATTTTTTATTGTTCCATGCTATTATATTACCTATTTTGGATGTTTATGGGCTTTATTATACACTTTTATATTATTTTTGGGACTAACCTATTAACCGGAGGCCCAGCCCAAATTGCTATTTTTTTGCCTATTTCAGTGTTCCGTAGAAAAGGAATATCAAACAAAGTCCAAACGGAATGAAACCTTCGGGAGAGTTATTTTTGGAACAAACGCAATCCAGGAGACTTGGAGTGGACGTCAAGGAACAAACGAGGAAGCCACGAGGCAGGAGGGTGCGCCCCCATCCTCGTGGGCCCCTCGTGGCTCCCCTGACCGTCTTCCTTCACCTATATATCTCTACGTACCCTGAAAACATCCAGGAGCACCACGAAACCCTATTTCCACCGCCGCAACCTTTTGTACCCGTGAGATCCCATCTTGGAGCCTTTTCTGGCGCTCCGCCGGAGGGGGAATCACTCACGGAGGGCTTCTACATCAACGCCAAAGCCTCTCCAATGAAGTGTGAGTAGTTTACCACAGACCTTTGGGTCCATAGTTATTAGCTAGATGGCTTCTTCTCTCTCTTTGAATCTCAATACAAAGTTCTCCTTGATCTTCTTGGAGATCTATTTGATGTTACTCTTTTTGCGGTGTGTTTGTCGAGATCGATGAATTGTGGGTTTATGATCAAGTTTATCTATGAGAAATATTTGAATCTCCTCTGAATCTTTTATGTATGATTGAGTTAGCTTCGCAAGTCTCTTCGAATTATCAGTTTGTTTTGGCCTACTAGATTGATCTTTCTTGCAATGGGAGAAGTGCTTAGCTTTGGGTTCAATCTTGTAGTGTCCTTTCCCAGTGATAGCAGGGGCAGCAAGGCACGTATTGTATTGCTGCCATCGAGGATAAAAAGATGGGGTTTATATCATATTGCTTGAGTTTATCCCTCTACATCATGTCATCTTGCTTAATGCGTTACTTTGTTCTTATGAACTTAATACTCTAGATGCATGCTAGATAGCGGTCGATGTGTGGAGTAATAGTAGTTGATGCAGAATCGTTTCGATCTAGTTGTCACGGACGTGATGCCTATATACATGATCATGCCTAGATATTCTCATAACTATGCACTTTTCTATCAATTGCTCGACAGTAATTTGTTCACCCACCGTAATACTTATGCTATCTTGAGAGAAGCCACTAGTGAAACTATGGCCCCCGGGTCTATTTTTCATCATATAAGTTTCCGATCTACATTATTCTCCAATCTTTACTTTCCAATCTTTATCATAAAAATACCAAAAATATTTATCTTATTATTATCTCTATTAGATCTCACTTTCGCAAGTGGCCGTTAAGGGATTGACAACCCCTTTATCGCGTTGGTTGCGAGGTTCTTATTTGTTTGTGCAGGTACGAGGGATTTGCGTGTAGCCTCCTACTGGATTGATACCTTGGTTCTCAAAAACTGAGGGAAATACTTACCCTACTTTACTGCATCACCCTTTCCTCTTCAAGGGAAAACCAACGCAGTGCTCAAGAGGTAGCAAGATGGATTTCTGGCGCCGTTGCCGGGGATGTCTACGCTCAAGTCAAGACATACCAAGTACCCATCACAAACTCTTCTCCCTCGCATTACATTATTTGCCATTTGCCTCTCATTTTCCTCTCCCCCACTTCATCCTTGCCGTTTTATTCGCCCTGACTTTCCCATTCGCCTCTTTTTCGCTTGCCTCTTGTGTGCTTGTGTGTTGGATTACTTGTTACGATGGCTCAAGATAAAACTAAATTGTGTGACTTTTCCAATACCAACAATAATGATTTCCTTAGCACTCCGATTGCTCCTCTTACCGATGTTGAATCTTGTGAAATCAATGCTGCTTTGTTGAATCTTGTCATGAAAGATCAATTCTCTGGCCTTCCTAGTGAAGATGTCGCTACTCATCTAAACAACTTTGTTGATTTGTGTGATATGCAAAAGAAGAAAGACATGGATAATGATATTGTTAAATTGAAGTTATTTCCGTTTTCACTTAGAGATCGTGCTAAAACTTGGTTTTCGTCTTTGCCTAAAAATAGTATTGATTCATGGAATAAGTGCAAAGATGCTTTTATCTCTAAGTATTTTCCTCCCGCTAAGATCAACTCTCTTAGAAACGATATTATGAATTTTAAGCAACTTGATCATGAACATGTTGCACAATCTTGGGAGAGGATAAAATTAATGATTTGCAATTGCCCTACACATGGATTAAATTTATGGATGATCATACAAATAATTTATGCCGGATTTAATTTTGCTTCTAGAAATCTTTTAGATTTGGGCGCGAGAGGCACTTTTATGGAAATCACTTTAGGAGAAGCTACTAAACTCCTAGATGATATTATTGTTAATTATTCTCAATGGCACACCGAAAGATCTATTAGTAAAAAGGTTCATGCAATAGAAGAGATTAATGTTTTGAGTGGAAAGATGGATGAACTTATGAAACTGTTTGCTAATAAGAGTGCTCCTATTGATCCTAATGATATGCCTTTGTCTACTTTGATTGAGAATAATAATGAATCCATGGATGTGAATTTTGTTGGTAGGAATAATTGGTAACAACGCGTATAGAGGAAACATTAATTCTAGGCCGTTTCCTATTAATACCTCTAATAATTATGGTAATTCCTACAACAACTCTTATGGAAATTTTAATAAGATGCCCTCTAATTTTGAGATTAGTGTTAAAGAATTTATGATCTCTCAAAAGAATTTCAATGCTTTGCTTGAAGAAAAATTGCCTAAGATTGATGAGTTGGCTAGGAACGTGGATAGAATTTCTCTTGATGTTGATTCTTTGAAACTTAGATCTATTCCACCTAAGTATGATATCAATCAGTCTCTCAAAGCCATGAGAATTTCCATTGACGAGTGCAAAGAAAGAACCGCTAGAATGCGTGCTAAGAAAGATTGCTTTGTAAGAGCGTGTTCTTCTAGTTTTCATGATAATAATTATGAAGATCTAAAAGTGATTGATGTGTCCCCTATTAAATCTCTGTTTTGCAATATGGATCTTGATAATGATGGGACTGGATATGAGTCAACTTTAGTTAAAAGGCGTCCCAATGATTCGGAGTTTTTAGATCTTGATGCAAAATTTGGTAAAAGTGGGATTGGAGAGGTCAAAACTTTACATAGCAATGAACCCACTATTTTGGATTTCAAGGAATTTAATTATGATAACTATTCTTTAGTATATTGTATTTCCTTGTTGCAATCCGTGTTAAATTCTCCTCATGCTTATAGTCAAAATAAAGCTTTTACCAAACATATTGTTGATGCTTTAATGCAATCTTATGAAGAAAAACTTGAATTAGAAGTTTCTATCCCTAGAAAACTTTATGATGAGTGGGAACCTAATATTAAAATTAAAATTAAAGATCAAGAATGCTATGCTTTGTGTGATTCGGGTGCTAGTGTTTCCACGATTCCCAACACTTTATGTGATGTGTTAGATTTCCATGAATTTGATGATTGCTCTTTAAACTTGCACCTTGCGGATTCCACCATTAAGAAACCTATGGGAAGGATTAATGATGTTCTTATTGTTGCAAATAGGAATTATGTGCCCGTAGATTTATCGTTCTTGATATAGATTGCAATCTTTCCTATCCTATTATTCTTGGTAGACCTTTCCTTAGAACGATTGGTGCAATTATTGATATGAAAGAAGGAAATATTATATTCCAATTTCCATTAAGGAAAGGCATGGAACACTTTACTAGGAAGAAAATCAAATTACCTTATGAATCTACTATGAGAGCCACTTATGAATTGAATACCAAAGGTGGCAATACATAGATCTATTCTCGCTTTTATGCCTAGCTAGGGGTGTTAAACGATAGCACTTGTTGGGAGGCAATCCAATTTTATTTTTGTTCCGTGCTTTTTGTTCCTGTTTAGAATTAAATAATTCATCTAGAATCTGGTTAGATGTGTTCTAATTAGTGTTTGTGCCAAGTAGAACCTATAGGATCATCTTGGGTGATAGTTAATTTGATCTTGCTGAAAAACAGAAACTTTTGCACGCACGAGAATAATTTTAATAAATCACAGAAACGTTTTTTTTAGTTGAATATTTTTGCATAATATTAATAGACAAATTTCCTAGGACTTCCTATTTTGGTAGGATTTTTAGAGTTCCATAAGTATTCGAAAATTACAGATTGCTACAGACTGTTCTGTTTTTGACAGATTCTGTTTTTCGTGTGTTGTTTGCTTAATAATGATGAATATCTAAAAGTTATTGGTGTGTCTCCTATTAAGTCTTTGTTTTGCAATATGAATCTTGATAATGACGGGACTGGAGATGAGTCAACTTTAGTTAAAAGGCGTCCCAGTGATTCAGAGTTTTTAGATCTTGATGCTAAATTTGGTAAAAGTGGGATTGGAGAGGTCAAAACTTTACTTAGCAATGTACCCACTATTTTGGATTACAAGAAATTTAATAATGGTAATTGTTATTTAATAGATTGTATTTCCTTGTTGCAATCCGTGTTGAATTCTCCTCATACTTATAGTCAAAATAAAGCTTTTACCAAACATATCATTGATGCCTTGATGCAATCTTATGAGGAAAAACTTGAATTAGAAGTTTCTATCTCTAGAAAACTTTATGATGAGTGGGAACCTACTATTAAAATTAAAATTAAAGATCATGAATGCTATGCTTTGTGTGATTTGGGTGCTAGTGTTTCCATGATTCCAAAAACTTTCCGTGATGTGCTAGGTTTCCGTGATTTTGATGATTGCTCTTTAAACTTGCACCTTGCGGATTCCACTATTAAGAAACCTATGGGAAGGATTAATGATGTTCTTATTGTTGCAAATAGAAATTATGTGCCCGTAGATTTTATCGTTCTTGATATAGATTGAATCTTTTCATGTCCTATTATTATTGGTAGACCTTTCCTTAGAACGATTGGTGCAATTATTGATATGAAGGAAGGGAATATTAGATTACAATTTTCATTAAGTAAAGGCATGGAACAATTTCCTAGAAAGAAAATAAAATTATCTTATGAATCTATTATGCGAGCCACTTATGAGTTGATTACCAAAGATGGCAACACTTAGATCTATTCTCGCTTTTATGCCTAGCTAGGGGCGTTAAACGATAGCACTTGTTGGGAGGCAACCCAATTTTATTTTTGTTTCTTGATTTTTGCTTCTGTTTAGTAATAGACAATTCATCTAGCTTCTGTTTAGATGTGGTTTTATGTTTTAATTAGTGTTTGTGCCAAGTAGAACCTATAGAATCATCTTGGGTGATAGTTAATTTGATTCTGCTGAAAAACAGAAACTTTTGCACGCACGAGAATAATTTTAATAAATCACAGAAACGTGAGTTTTAGTTGATTATTTTTGTAGTAGAAAAATAGACAAATTACTGGGACTTCCTATTTTGGTACGAGTTTTAGAGTTCCATAAGTATTCGAAATTTACAGATTGCTACAGACTGTTCTGTTTTTGACAGATTCTGTTTTTCGTGTGTTGTTTGCTTATTTTGATGCATCTATGGCTAGTATAGGAGGGTATGAACCATAGAGAAGTTGGAATACAGTAGGTTTACCACCAATATAAATAAAGAATGAGTTCATTACAGTACCTTAAAGTGGTGGTTTGCTTTCTTGCACTAACGGAGCTCATGAGATTTTCTGTTGAGTTTTGTGTTGTGAAGTTTTCAAGTTTTGGGTAAAGATTTGATGGATTATGGAATAAGGAGTGGCAAGAGCCTAATCTTGGGGATGCCCAAGGCACCCCAAGGTAAAATTAAAGGAAAACCAAAAGCCTAAGCTTGGGGATGCCCCGGAAGGCATCCCCTCTTTTGTTTTCGTCTATCGGTAACTTTACTTGGAGCTATATTTTTATTCACCACATGATATGTGTTTTGCTTTGAGCGTCTTGTATGATATGAGTCTTTTCTTTTTAGTTTACCACAATCATCCTTGCTGTACACACCTTTTGGGAGAGACACACATGAAGCGGAATTTATTAGAATACTCTATGTGCTTCACTTATATCTTTTGAGCTAGATAATTTTGCTCTAGTGCTTCACTTATATCTTTTAGAGCACGGCGGTGGTTTTATTTTGTAGAAATTATTAATCTCTCATGCTTCACTTATATTATTTTGAGAGTCTTTTAGAACAGCATGGTATTTGCTTTGGTTATAAAATTAGTCCTAATATGATGGGCATCCAAGTTGGGTATAATAAAAACTATCATAGAAAGTGCATTGAATACTATGAGAAATTTGATGCTTGATAATTGTTTTGAGATATAAAGGTGGTAATGTTAGAGTCATGCTAGTTGGGTAATTATGAAATTGAGAAATACTTGTGTTAAAGTTGGCAAGTCCCGTAGCATGCACATATGGTGAACGTTGTGTGACAAATTTGTAGCATGGGGTGTTCTTTTGATTGCCTTCCTTATGAGTGGAGGTAGGGATCGCGTGATGGTTAACTCCTACACCCCCTTCCCCTAGGAGCATGCATAGTAGTACTTTGCTTCGAGGGCTAATAAACTTTTGCAATAAGTATATGAGTTCTTTATGACTAATGTGAGTCCATGGATTATACGCACTCTTACCCTTCCATCATTGCTAGCCTCTACGGTACCGTGCATTGCCCTTTCTCACCTTGAGAGTTGGTGCAAACTTCGCCGGTGCATCCAAACCCCGTGATACGATACGCTCTATCACACATAAACCTCCTTATATCTTCCTCAAAACAGCCACCATACCTACCTATTATGGCATTTCCATAGCCATTCCGAGATATATTGCCATGCAACTTTCCACCGTTCCGTTTATTATGACACGCTCCATCATTGTCATATTGCTTTTGCATGATCATGTAGTTGACATCGTATTTGTGGCAAGGCCACCTTTATAATTCTTTCATACATGTCGCTCTTGATTCATTGCATATCCCGGTACACCGCCGGAGGCATTCACATAGAGTCATATTTTGTTCTAAGTATTGAGTTGTAACTCTTGAGTTGTAAATAAATAAAAGTATGATGATCTTCATTATTAGAGCATTGTCCCAAGTGAGGAAAGGATGATGGAGACTATGATTCCCCCATAAGTCGGCATGAGACTCCGGACTTTATGAAAAAGAAAAGAAGCCAAAGAAGCCAAAATAAAAAAAAGAGGCCAAAGGAGCCCATCAAAATAAAAAAAATGAGACCAAAAGAGAGAAGGGACAATGTTACTATTCTTTTTCCAGACTTGTGCTTCAAAGTAGCACCAAGCTATACTAGTTGTCACTTTCATATAAAACTTAATAGAACTTGGCTTGTATATTGCTACGTCTTGAGCTTGCGTTGGTTTTCCTTGAAGAGGAAAGGGTGATGCAGCAAAGTAGCGTAAGTATTTCCCTCAGTTTTTGAGAACCAAGGTATCAATCCAGTAGGAGGCTCCTCAAAAGTCCCACGCACCTACACACACAAACAAGAACCTCGCAACCAATGCAATAAAGGGGTTGTCAATCCCTTCATGGCCACTTGCGAAAGTGAGATCTGATAGAGATAATATGATAAGATAAATATTTTTGGTATTTTTGTGATATAGATTGAAAAATAAAAGATGCAAATAAAAGGAGATTGAAAACTTATATGATAAAAGATAGACCCGAGGGCCATAGGTTTCACTAGTGGCTTCCCTCAAGATAGCATAAGTATTACGATGGGTGAACAAATTACTGTCGAGCAATTGATAGAAAAGCACATAGTTATGAGATTATCTAGGCATGATCATGTATATAGGCATCACGTCCATGACAAGTAGACCAAAACGATTCTGCATCTACTACTATTACTCAACACATCGACCGACTCCTGCCTGCATCTAGAGTATTAAGTTCATGAAGAACAGAGTAACGCATTAAGAAAGATGACATGATGTAGAGGGATAAACTCATGCAATATGATATAAACCCCATCTTTTTATCCTCGATGGCAACAATACAGTACGTGCCTTGCTGCCCCTGCTGTCACTGGGAAAGGACACTGCAAGATTGAACCCAAAGCTAAGCACTTCTCCCATTGCAAGAAAGATCAATCTAGTAGGCCAAACCAAACTGATAATTCGAAGAGACTTGCAAAGATAACTTAATCACACATAAACGAATTCAGAGGAGATTCAAATATTTGTCATAGATAAACTTGATCATAAACCCACAATTCATCGGATCTCGACAAACACACCACAAAAAGAGTTACATCGAATAGATCTCCAAGAAGATCGAGGAGAACTTTGTATTGAGATTCAAAGAGAGAGAAGAAGCCCTATAATAACTATGGACCCGAAGGTCTGTGGTAAACTACTCACAACTCATTGGAGAGGCCTTGAAGATTATGTAGAGGCCCTCCATGGTCGATTCCCCCTCCGACGGAGCGCCGGCGAAGGCTCCAAGATGGGATCTCGCGGATACAGAAGGTTGCGGCGGTGGAAATAGTTTTTCGTGGTGCTCCTGGATGTTTTTGGGGTACGTGGATATATATAGGAGGAAGAAGTAGGTCGGTGGACGCTCGTGGGGCCCACGAGGGTGGGGGCCGCGCCCACCCCCAGGGGGCGTGTCGGGCGCCCTTGCGGCCGCCTCGTTTGTTTCTTGACGTCCACTCCAAGTCCCTTGGGTTGCGTTTGTTCCAAAAAGATCGCTCCCGAAGGTTTCATTCCGTTTGGACTCCGTTTGATATTCCTTTTCTTCAAAACACTGAAATAGGCAAAAAGACAGCAATTCGGGCTAGGCCTCCAGTTAGTAGGTTAGTCCCAAAAATGATATAGAAGTGTAAAGTAAAGTCCATAAACATCCAAAACAGGTAATATAATAGCATTGAACAATCAAAAATTATAGATACGTTGGATACGTATCAAGCATCCCCAAGCTTAATTCCTGCTCGTCCTCGAGTAGGTAAATGATATAAAAACAGAATTTTTGATGTGGAATGCTACCTAGCATAATTCTCAATGTAATTTTCTTTATTGTGGCATGAATGTTCAGATCCAAATGATTTAGAATAAAAGTTCATATTGACAAAAGAAATAATAGTACTTCAAGCATACTAATCAAGGCAATCATGTCTTCTCAAAATAACATGGCTAAAGAAAGTTTATCCCTACAAAATCATATAGTTTGGTCATCTCCATTTTCGTCACACAAGAATGCTCTCATCTTGCACACCCCCGATGACAAGCCAAGCAATTGTTTCATACTTAAGTAATCTCAAACGTTTTTCAACTTTCACGCAATACATGAGCGTGAGCCATGGATATAGCACTATGGGTGGAATAGAATATGATGGAGGTTGTGTGGAGAAGACAAAAAAGAAGAAAGTCTCATGTTAACGAGGCTAATCAACGGGCTATGGAGATGCCCATCAATTGATGTCAACATGAGGAGTAGGGATTGCCATGCAACGGATGCACTAGAGCTATAAATGTATGAAAGCTCAACAAAAGAAACTAGTGGGTGTGCATCCAACTTGCTTGCTCATGAAGACCTAGGGCATTTTGAGGAAGCCCATCATTGGAATATACAAGCCAAGTTCTATAATGAAAATTCCCACTAGTATATGAAAGTGACAACAAATGAGACTCTCTATATGAAGAACATGGTGCTACTTTGAAGCACAAGTGTGGAAAAGGATAGTAACATTGTCCCCTTTTTTTGGGCCTTCCCTTTTTTGGCCTTTTTTTTATTTGGCCTTTCTATTTTTTAAGGGACAATACTCTAATAATGATGATCATCACACTTCTATTTATTTACAACTCACGAGTTACAACTCAAAACTAGAACAAGATATGACTCTATATGAATGCCTCTGGCGGTGTACCAGGATGGGCAATGAATCAAGAGTGACATGTATGAAAAATTATGAAGGTGGCTTTGCCACAATATGATGTCAACTACATGATCATGCAAGGCAATATGACAATGATGATGCGTGTCATGATGAACGGAACGGTTGAAAGTTGCATGGCAATATATCTCAGAATGGCTATGGAAATGCCATAATAGGTAGGTATGGTGGCTGTTTTGAGGAAGATATAAGGAGGTTTATGTGTGATAGAGCGTATTGTATCACGGGGTTTGGATGCACCGGCGAAGTTTACACCAACTCTCAAGGTGAGAAAGCGCAATGCACCGTACCGAAGAGGCTAGCAATGATGGAAGGGTAAGAGTGCATATAATCCATGGTCTCAACATTAGTCATAAAGAACTCATATACTTATTGCAAAAATCTACAAGTCATCAAAAACCAAGCACTACGCGCATTCTTCTAGGGGGATAGATTGGTAGGAAAAGACCATCGCTCGTCCCCGACTGCCACTCATAAGGATGACAATCTAAAAACACCTCATGTTTCAAATTTGTTACACAACAGTTACCATACGTGCATGCTACGGGACTTGCCAACTTCAACACAAGTATTCTTTAAATTCACAATTACCCAACTAGCATGAATCTAATATCACCACCTCTATATCTCAAAACAATTATCAAGCATCAAATTGATCATAGCATCCAATTCACTTCCTATGATAGTTTTTATTATACCCAACTTTGATGCCCATCATTTTATGACCAATTTTATAACCATAGCAAATACCATGCTGTTCTAAAAGACTCTCAAAATAATATAAGTGAAGCATTAGAGATCAACAATTTCTTCAAAATAAAGCCACCGGCATGCTCTAAAAGATATAATTGAAGCACTAGAGCAAAAATTATCTAGCTCAAAAGATATAAGTGAAGCACATAGAGTATTCTAATAAATTCAAAATCATGTGGGTTTCTCCCAAAAGGTGTGTACAGCAAGGATGATTGTGGAAATATAAAAAGCAAAGACTCATATCATACATGACGCTCCAAGCAAAACACATATCATGTGGCGAATAAACATATAGCTCCAAGTAAAGTTACCGATAGACGAAGACGAAAGAGGGGATGCCTTCCGGGGCATCTCCAAGCTTAGGCTTTTGGTTATCCTTGAATATCTTGGGGTGTCATGGGCATCCCCAAGCTTAGGCTCTTGCCACTCTTTATGCCATGGTCCATCAAATCTTTACCCAAAACTTGAAAACTTCACAACACAAAACCCAACAGGAAATATCATAAACTCCATTAGTGCAAGAAAGAAAAACCACCACATAAGGTACTGTAATGAACTCATTCTTTATTTATATTGGTGTTAAACCTACTGTATTCCAACTTCTCTATGGTTCATACCCCCTGAGGGAGTCCTGGATTACGGGGTCCTCGGACAGCCGAACTATGTACTTGTGCCGGACTGTTGGACTATGAAGATACAAGATTGAAGACTTCGTCCCGTGTCTGGGTGGGACTCTTCTTTGCGTGGAAGGCAAGCTTGGCAATTCGGATATATAGATTTCCTTCTCTTTAACCGACTTTGTGTAACCCTAGCCCCCTCCAGTGTCTATATAAACCGGAGGGTTTAGTCTGTAGGACATGAACAATCATAATCATAGGCTAGCTTCTAGGGTTTAGCCTCTATGATCTCGAGGTAGATCAACTCTTGTAATATTCATATCATCAAGATCAATCAAGCAGAAAGTAGGGTATTACCTCCATCGAGAGGGCCCGAACCTGGGTAAACAGTGTGTCCCCCGCCTCCTGTTACCATTAGCCCTAGACGCACAGTTTGGGATCCCCTACCCGGGATCCGCCGGTTTTGACACCGACATTTGTGCTTTCATTGAGAGTCCCACTGTGTCATCATAAGGCTTGATGGCTCCTTCAATCATCTACAACAATACGATCCAGGGTGAGGTTTTCCTCCCTGGATAGATCTTCGTATTCGGCAGCTTCGCACTGCGGGCCAACTCGCTTGGCCATCTGGAGCAGATCGATAGCTACGCCCTGATGTCTACTACACAACCTTCTTCTTGTAGACGTTGTTAGGCCTGCAAGTGCACAGGTTTGTAGGACAGTAGCAAATTTCCCTCAAGTGGATGACCTATGGTTTATCAATCTGTGGGAGGCGTAGGATGAAGATGGTCTCTCTCAAGCAACCCTGCAACCAAATAACAAAGAGTCTCTTGTGTCCCCAACACACCCAATACAATGGCAAATTGTATAGGTGCACTAGTTCGGCGAAGAGATAGTGATACAAGTGCAATATGGATGGTAGATAAAGGTTTTTGTAATCTGAAAATATAAAAACAGCAAGGTAACTAATGATAAAAGTGAGCGTAAACGGTATTGCAATGATAGGAAACAAGGCCTAGGGTTCATACTTTCACTAGTGCAAGTTCTCTCAACAATAATAACATAGATAGATCATATAACAATCCCTCAACATGCAACAAAGAGTCACTCCAAAGCCACTAATAGAGGAGAACAAACATAGAGATTATGGTAGGGTACGAAACCACCTCAAAGTTATTCTTTTGGATCGATCTATAAAAGAGTTCGTACTAGAATAACACCTTAAGACACAAATCAACCAAAACCCTAATGTCACCTAGATACTCCATTGTCACCTCAAGTATCCGTGGGCATGATTATACGATATGCATCACACAATCTCAGATTCATCCAACCAACAAAAAGTACTTCAAAGAGTGCCCCAAAGTTTCTACCGGAGAGTCAAGAACATGTGCCAACCCTTATGCATAGGTTCATGGGCGGAACCCGCAAGTTGGTCACCAAAACATACATCAAGTGGCACGTGAAATCCCATTGTCACCACAGATAAACACGGCAAGACATACATCAAGTGTTCTCATAAAAGACTCGATCCGATAAGATAACTTCAAGAGGGGAAACTCAATTCATCACAAGAGAGTAGAGGGGGAGAAACATCATAAGATCCAACTATAATAATAAAGCTCGCGATACATCAAGATCATGCCATAGAGAGAACACAAGAGAGAGATCAAACACATAGCTACTAGTACATACCCTCAGCCCCGAGGGTGAACTACTCCCTCCTCATCATGGAGAGCGCCGGGATGATGAAGATGGCCACCGGTGATGGATTCCCCCTCTGGCAGGGTGCCGGAACGGGCTCCCGAGAGGTTTTTGGTGGCTATAGAGGCTTGCGGCGGCAGAACTCCCGATCTATCTTGATTTCTGATGGTTTTAGGGTACGTAGGCATATATAGGCGAAAGAAGTCGGTCAGGGGGTGCTCGAGGGGCCCACGAGATAGGAGGCCACCACCCTGTAAGGGGGGCGCGGCCTCCTATCTCGTGGCCTCCTCGAGGATCTTCTGACGTGGACTCCAAGTCTCCAGGATCATGTTCTTCCAAAAATCACGCTGCCAAAGGTTTCATTCCGTTTGGACTCCGTTTGATATTCCTTTTCTTCGAAATATTGAAACAGGCAATAAAACAGCAATATGGGCTGGGCCTCCGGTTAGTAGGTTAGTCCCAAAAATGATATAAATGTGTAAAATAAAGCCCATAAACATCCAAAAGGGGTAATATAATAGCATGGAACAAACAAAAATTATAGATACGTTGGAGACGTATCAAGCATCCCCAAGCTTAATTCCTGCTCGTCCACGAGTAGGTAAATGATAAAAACAGAATTTTTGATGTGGAATTCTACCTAGCATAATTCTCAATGTAATTTTCTTTATTGTGGCATGAATGTTCAGATCCAAATGATTCAAAATAAAAGTTCATATTGACAAAAGAAATAGTAACACTTCAAGCATACTAATCAAAGTAATCATGTCTTCTCAAAATAACATGGTCAAAGAAAGTTATCCCTACAAAATCATATAGTCTGGCTGTTGCTCTATCTTCATCACACAAAGTATTTAATCATGCACAACCCCGATGACAAGCCAAGCAATTGTTTCATGCTTTAATAATCTCAAACTTTTTCAACTTTCACACAATACATGAGCGTGAGCCATGGACATAGCACTATATGTGGAATAGGATGGTGGTTGTGGAGAAGACAAGAAGGAGAAGATAGTCTCACATCAACTAGGCGTATCAACAGGCTATGGAGATGCCCATTCATAGATATCAATGTGAGTGAGTAGGGATTGCCATGCAACGGATGCACTAGGGCTATAAATATATGAAAGCTCAACAAGAGAAACTAAGTGGGTGTGCATCCAACTTGCTTGCTCACGAAGACCTAGGGAACTTTTGAGGAAGCCCATCATTGGAATATACAGGACAAGTTCTATAATGAAAAATTCCCACTAGTATATGAAAGTGACAACATATGGGACTCTCTATCATGAAGATCATGGTGCTATTTTGAAGCACAAGTGTGGAAAAAGAGATAGTAGCATTGTCCCTTCTCTCTTTTTCTCTCATTTTATTTTTTTCTTTTCTTTTCTCTTTTTTTCTTTTTCTTTTTTTCTTTGGCCTTTTTTTCCTTTTTGGCCTTTCTCTTTTTTTCTTTTTGGCCTTTCTCTTTTTTTTTCTTTTGTAAAGTCCGAAGTCTCATCCCGACTTGTGGGGGAATCATAGTCTCCATCATCCTTTCCTCACTAGGACAATGCTCTAATAATGAAGATCATCACACTTTTATGGATTTACAACTCAAAGCTAGAACAAGATATGACTCTATATGAATGCCTCCGGCAGTGTACCGGGATATGCAATGAATCAAGAGCGACATGTATGAAAACTATGAAGGTGGCCTTGCCACAAATACAATGTCAACTACATGATCATGCAAAGAGCAATATGACAAAAGTAATGTGTGTCATATGAACGGAACGGTGGAAAGTTGCATGGCAATATATCTCGGAATGGCTATGGAAATGCCATAATAGGTAGGTATGGTGGCTGTTTTGAGGAAGGTAAATGGTGGGTGTATGGTACCGGCGAAAGTTGCATGATACAAGAGAGGCTAGCAATGGTGGAAGGGTGAAAGAGTGCGTATAATCCATGGACTCAACATTAATCAAAAGAACTCATATACTTGTTGCAAAAATCTAGAAGTCATCAAAAACCAAAGCACTATGCGCATGCTCCTAGGGGGATAGATTGGTAGGAAAATACCATCGCTCGTCCCCGACTGCCACTCATAAGGAAGACAATCAATAAATAAAATTGTGCTCCAACTTCATCACAAAGCAGTTCACCATACGTGCATGCTACGGGAATCACAAGCTTCAACACAAGCATTCTTTAAATTCATAATCACCCAACTAGCATGACTTTAATATCACTACCTCCATATCTCAAGACAACTTATCAAGCATCAAATTGATCATAGCATCCAATTCAATTTCTATGATAGTTTTTATTATACCCAACTTGGATGCTCATCATTCTAGGACCAAATTTTTAACCATAGCAAATACCATGCTGTTCTAAAAGACTCTCAAAATAATATAAGTGAAGCATGAGAGACTAGAAATTTCTACAAAATATAACCACCGTCGTGCTCTTAAAGATATAAGTGATGCACTAGAGCAAAAGACAAACTACTCCGAAAGATATAAGTGAAGATCAATGAGTAGTCGAATAATTGTGCAACTATGTGAGGACTCTCTAACATTAAGGAATTTAAGATCTTGGTATTGTATTCAAACAGCAAGCAAAACAAAATAAAATGACATTGCAAGGATAGCACAACTCATGTGAAGAAGCAAAAACTTAGGCTCAACCGATACTAACCGATAGTTGTTGAAGAAGAAAGGTGGGATGCTTACCGAGGCATCCCCAAGCTTAGATGCTTGAGACTTCTTGAAATATTATCTTGGGGTGTCTTGGGAATCCCCAAGCTTGAGCTTTTGTGTCTCCTTAATTCCTCTCATATCATGGTTTCTCTTTTTATCAAAAGCTTCATCCACAACAAACTCAACAAGAACTCATGAGATAGGTTAGTATAACCCAATGCAAAACCTTATCATTTTCTACTGTAACAAATCCATAAAATTATTATTCCACATTGCATACTAAATGCCTCTGCATATTTAATACTCCTATCCTCAAATAGAATCATTAAACAAGCAAACATATGCAAACAATGCAAACATAACAGCAATCTGTCAAAACAGTATAGTCTGTAAAGAATGCAAGATTCATCATACTTCCCTAACTCCAAAAATTATGAAATAAAATTCCCACTGTAGTAAATTTATCCATTGTTGAGGAAATCGTTAACTGGTAGCTGCTCGGTTGACTGGTGAGTAGGGGATTAATCGGCTAATCGGCAAGTTAATCGGCCATTTAATCAATTAATCGGACGATTTATCGGTTTATAGGCTACTCGGTGACCCTAAGAGTAGGGATTAATCGGCAAGTTAACTGGTTAATCGCATGAATTCTTGAACAGGGAATTTATCATATCTCACTGTGCAAAAAGTTTCAACATTATATCATGCTCTGACTTTTCTAGGGAATTTATGCAACAGCGGTAAACTTTCTGTTTTCAAACAGCAACATGTATACTAGCAAAATAACCATGGCAAAGGCTATCCTTGACTTTTTATTGAAACTAAAGATGAAAAACATTAATCTAAATAATAGAAAGCAAATACGAACAAAAGAAAATGACGCTCCAAGCAAAACACATATCATGTGGTGAATAAAAATATAGCTCCAAGTAAAGTTACCGATGAACGAAGATGAAAGAGGGGATGCCTTCCGGGGCATCCCCAAGCTTAGGCTCTTGGTTGTCCATGAATATTACCTTGGGGTTCCTTGGGAATCCCCAAGCTTAGGCTCTTGCCACTCCTTATTCCATAGTCCATCAAATCTTTACCCAAAACTTGAAAACTCCACAACACAAAACTCAACAGAAAACTCGTAACCTCCGTTAGTATAAGAAAATAAAACCACCACTTAGGTACTGTAATGAACTCATTCTAAATTCATATTTGTGTAATATCTACTGTACTCTAACTTATCTATGGTTCATACCCTTCTATACTACTCATAGATTCATCAAAATAAGCAAACAACACATAGAAAACAGAATCTATCAAAAACAGAACAGTCTGTAGTAATCTGTATCAAACGTATACTTCTGGAACTCCAAAAATCCTACCAAATTAGGAAGTCCTAAGAAATTTGTATACCAATCCAGAGCAAAAAGAATCAGATCAGAATAACGTTTCTGTGAATTAACAAAACTAATTTACTAGGTTCAAAAGTTTCTGATTTTCAGCAGGATCAACACAACTATCACCGTAAGCTATCCTAAAGGTCTTACTTGGCACTTTATTGAAATAAAAGCTATAAAAAATGATTACTACAGTAGCATAAACATGTGGACACACAAAAACAGTAAAGTTAAATATTGGGTTGTCTCCCAACAAGCGCTTTTCTTTAATGCCTTTCTAGCTAGGCATGATGATGACAATGATGCTCACATAAAAGATAAGAATTGAAACATAACGGGAGCATCATGAAGCATATGACTAGCACATTTAAGTCTAACCCACTTCCTATGCATAGGGATTTTGTGAGCAAATAACTTATGGGAACAATAATCAACTAGCATAGGGAGGTAAAACAAGCATAGCTTCAAGATTTTAAGCACATAGAGAGGAAACTTGACATTATTGCAATTCCTACAAGCATATATTCCTCTCTCAAAATAATTTTCAGTAGCATCATGAATGAATTCAACAATATAAACAGCACCTAAAGCATTCTCTTCATGATCTACAAGCATAAAAAATTTACTACTCTCCACATAAGCAAATTTCTTCTCACGAATAGTAGTGGGAGCAAACTCAACAAAATAATTATCATGTGAGGCATAATCCAATTGAAAACTCAAATCATGATGGCAAGTTTCATGGTTATCATTATTCCTAATAGCATACAAGTAATCACAATAATCATCATAGATAGCAACTTTGTTCTCATAATCAATTGGAACCCCTTCCGAAATAGTGGAATCATCACTAAATAAAGTTGACACTCTTCCAAATCCACTTTCATGTTCATCACAATAAGATTCAACATCCTCCAAAATAGTGGGATCACTGCTTCCTAAAGTTGACACTCTTCCAAACCCACTTTCATCAATATAATCATCATAAATAGGAGGCATGCTTTCATCATAATAAATATTCTCATCAAAACTTGGGGGACTAAAAATATCATATTCATCAAACATAGCTTCCCCAAGCTTGTGGCTTTGCATATCATTAGCATCATGGATATTCAAGGAATTTATACTAACAACATTGTAATCATGCTCATCATTCACATATTTCATGCCAAGCATTATATGTAATTCTTTTTCTAGCACTTGAGCACAATTTTCCTTTCCATCATTCTCACGAAAGATATTAAAAAGACGAAACGTATGAGACAAACTCAATTCCATATTTTTTGTAGTTTTCTTTTATAAACTAAACTAGTGATAAAACAAGAAACAAAAAGACTCGATTGCAAGATCTAAAGATATACCTTCAAGCACTCACCTCCCCGGCAACGGCGCCAGAAAAGAGCTTAGTTGACGGGGTGTGAGTGAGTGCCCTTTACCTAGCCTCCCCGGCAACGGCGCCAGAAAAGAGCTTGATGTCTACTGCACAACCTTCTTCTTGTAGACGTTATTGGGCCTGCAAGTGCACAGGTTTGTAGGACAGTAGCAAATTTCCCTCAAGTGGATGACCTAAGGTTTATCAATCCGTGGGAGGCGTAGGATGAAGATGGTCTCTCTCAAGCAACCCTGCAACCAAATAACAAAGAGTCTCTTGTGTCCCCAACACACCCAATACAATGGCAAATTTTATAGGTACGGTGCACTAGTTCGGCGAAGAGATAGTGATACAAGTGCAATATGGATGGTAGATAAAGGTTTTTTTAATCTGAAAATATAAAAACAGCAACGTAACTAATGATAAAAGTGTGCGTAAACGGTATTGCAATGATAGGAAACAAGGCCTAGGGTTCATACTTTCACTAGTGCAAGTTCTCTCAACAATAATAACATAGATTGATCATATAACAATCCCTCAACATGCAACAAAGAGTCTCTCCAAAGCCACTAATACCGGAGAACAAACGTAGAGATTATGGTAGGGTACGAAACCACCTCCAAGTTATTCTTTCGGATCGATCTATAAGAGAGTTCGTACTAGAATAACACCTTAAGAGACAAATCAACCAAAACCCTATTGTCACCTAGATACTCCATTGTCACCTCAAGTATCCGTGGGCATGATTATACGATATGCCTCACACAATCTCAGATTCATCCAACCAACACAAAGTACTTCAAAGAGTGCCCCAAAGTTTCTACCGGAGAGTCAAGAACATGTGCCAACCCTTATGCATAGGTTCATGGGCGGAACCCGCAAGTTGGTCACCAAAACATACATCAAGTGGCATGTGAAATCCCATTGTCACCACAGATAAACACGGCAAGACATACATCAAGTGTTCTCATAAAAGACTCAATCCGATAAGTTAACTTCAAGAGGGGAAACCTAATTCATCACAAGAGAGTAGAGGGGGAGAAACATCATAAGATCCAACTATAATAACAAAGCTCGCGATACATCAAGATCGTGCCATAGAGAGAATACGAGAGAGAGAGAGAGAGAGAGAGAGAGATCAAACACATAGCTACTGGTACATACCCTCAGCCCCGAGGGTGAACTACTCCCTCCTTGTCATGGAGAGCGCCGGGATGATGAAGATGGCCACGGGTGATGGATTCCCCCTCCGGCAGGGTGCCGGAACGAGCTCCCGAGATGTTTTTGGTGGCTACAAAGGCTTGCGGCGGCGGAACTCCCGATCTATCTTCATTTCTGATGGTTTTAGGGTACGTAGGCATATATAGGCGAAATAAGTCGGTCGGGGGGGTGCTCGAGGGACCCACGAGATAGGAGGCCACCACACTGTAAGGGGGGCGCAGCCTCCTATCTCGTGGCCTCCTCGAGGATCTTCTGACGTGGACTCCAAGTCTCCAGGATCATATTCTTCCAAAAAATCACGCTCCCGAA
This sequence comes from Triticum dicoccoides, assembly GCF_002162155.2. Taxonomy (NCBI): domain Eukaryota; kingdom Viridiplantae; phylum Streptophyta; class Magnoliopsida; order Poales; family Poaceae; genus Triticum; species Triticum dicoccoides. The sequence continues at coordinate 142,930,274 of NC_041391.1, forward strand.
GGTTTCATTCCGTTTGGACTCCGTTTGATATTCCTTTTCTTCGAAATACTGAAACAGGCAATAAAACAACAATATGGGCTGGGTCTCCGGTTAGTAGGTTAGTCCCAAAAATGATATAACTGTGTAAAATAAAGCGCATAAACATCCAAAAGGGGTAATATAATACCATGGAACAAAAAAATTACAGATACGTTGGAGACGTATCACGCCCCTGGCCGTCAGGTCAGGTTTGGAAGCCTGAACTACACCGCCGACATCCGCGTAGACTTGATCTTCGACGGATTCGAGCCCATGTCAGGTGCGCCGAACAGTCTCACAACGAGCATGACTTAGATCTGCCATCGGACGGTGTTCGGGAGATCACACCTGCGGCTGCCCCGGCCCTTAATCCAGAGCAGATCGTGCCATCCGAGGACGGGTGGATGACCCCACCACGAAGACCGCACACTCAGTGGCGATAGAGCCCAACACAGACTTTGCCTCCGATGAGGCCTGTGTCATCGGACCCTCGGACTCGTCTCCGGCCATAGGCTCCGAACCGCATGCATTCGTGCCTATCGAATTTGATTGGGCACCGACCATGGAGTTTACCTCCGCGGATATCTTTTAGCATTCGCCCTTGGGCGACGTGCTAAATTCATTAAAGTCTCTCTCCCTGTCAGGAGACTCCCGGCCGAACTATGTCTGGCTTGAGTGGGAAGCGGATGACAAAGAAATTCGTTCCCCACCCACCACCCACTTAATAGCCACTGTTGATGACTTAACCGACATGCTTGACCTCGACTCGGAAGACATCGACAGTATGGACGACGATGCAGGAGAAGAACAGGATCCACCGCCCACAGGGCGCTGGACAGCAACCTCAT
>NC_041391.1:142931549-142934693 GCF_002162155.2 Triticum dicoccoides
ATAGCAAAAATAGCGATGCCGGCACAAGAGACAATAGCACTCCAGATGGTGCCGAAGACGAAAACAATCCTGCCCAGCCAAGCTTCGAGCAAGCCGGACGGGAGCATGGGCAAGCTAGCCCTAATAAACGGGCAATGGATGGAGACTCGGAGGATGACAATTACATGCCCCTCTCCGAAGACGAGGTGAGCCTCGGCGATGAAGAATTCATCGTGCCTGAGGATCCCGTCGAGCAGGAGCGATTCAAGCGCCGGCTTATAGCCACTACAAATATCCTAAAGAAAAAGCAGTAGCAGTTTCAAGCTGATCAAGATCTGCTAACTGATAGATGGACTGAGGTCCTGGCAGCCAAGGAATACGGACTCGAGCGCCCAACCAAAAGTTTCCCAAAGCGCAGGTTGCTACCTCAACTCGAGGAGGAGGCATTAAAGCCTACACTACCAGCACAGTATGCGGCTGACCGGCCACCTCGTGGCCGAGACAAAGCGGCGTATCAGCCCGAACACCAGCCCGCACCCCGTCGCCAATCAAACAAAAACACTAAGGCCCGGGGCTACATGCAGGACCAGTGAGACGTATTGGAAAACAAAGCAGGACAGTCAAGATCGATCTACGGATCACGGGGGCGCGCCCCAACGCGTGATGATGACTGTCATGCCGGATATACTAAAAGCAAATCCGGCTGGGCCGAATACAACAGACTAGACTCATTTGAACTGCGTCGTAATGTAGCCCGACATAGAGGCGCCGCACACCCCCTATGCTTCACTTGTGAAGTAAGGGATCATGAATTCCCAGAAGGGTTTAAGCCCGTGAACATTGAATCATATGATGGTACAACAGACCCCGCGGTATGGATTGAAGATTTCCTTCTCCACATTCACATGGCCCGCGGCGATGATCTACATGCCATCAAATACCTCCCACTAAAACTCAAAGGACCGGCTCGGCATTGGCTTAATAGCCTGCCGGCAAACTCCATTGGCAGTTGGGAGAACCTGGAAGACGCATTCCTTGACAACTTCCATGGCACTTATGTGCAACCTCTGGATGCTGATGACTTAAGTCACATAACCCAACAGCCCGGAGAGTCAGCCAAGAAATTCTGGACAAGGTTCCTAATTAAAAAGAACCAAATTGTCGATTGTCCGGATGCCGAAGCCCTAGAGGCCTTTAAGCATAACATCCACGACGAGTGGCTCGCCCGACACCTCGGCCAAGAGAAGCCGAAGTCCATGGCAGCCCTCACAACACTCATGACCCGCTTTTGTGTGGGCGAGGACAGCTGGCTGGATCGTAGCAACAACACATCAAGAAACCCTGGCACTTCAGATGCCAGAGATAACAGCGGCAAGCCCCGACGCAATAGACACAAGCATCACAACAATGGCGTTAACGCCAAAGACACGTCAGTCAATGCCGGATTTAGTGGCTCTAAGTCCGGTCAGCGGAAAAAGCCATTCAAAAGAAACAATCCTGGCCCATCCAGTCTGGACCGCATACTCGATCGCTCATGTCAAATTCACGGCACCCCTGATAAACCAGCCAACCACACCAACAGAGAATGCTGGGTGTTTAAATAGGCCGGCAAGTTGAATGCCGAAAACAAGGAAAAGGGGCTGCATAGCAATGACGACGAGGAGCCCCGGCCGCCAAACACAGGAGGACAGAAGAAATTTCCTCCCCAAGTGAAAACGGTAAACATGATATACGCAACCCATATTCCCAAGTGGGGACGGAAGCGTGCACTAAAGGACATCTATGCGATAGAGCCAGTCGCCCCAAAGTTCAACCCATGGTCTTCTTGTCCGATCACTTTCGATCGCAGGGACCATCCGACCAGCATCCGTCATGGCGGTTCTGACGCGTTGGTCCTCGACCCCATCATTGACGGATTCCACCATACAAGAGTCCTTATGGACGGCGGTAGTAGCCTGAACCTACTCTATCAGGATACAGTGCGCAAAATGGGCATCGATCCCTCAAGGATCAAACCCACTAAAACCACCTTTAAAGGTGTCATACCAGGTGTAGAGACCTGTTGCACAGGCTCAATCTCACTGGATGTGGTCTTCGGATCCCCGGACAACTTCCGAAGTGAGGAGTTAATCTTCGATATCGTCCCCTTCTGTAGTGGTTATCATGCACTACTAGGACGAACCGCATTTGCTCGACTCAATGCGGTGCCACATTACGCCTATCTCAAGCTCAAGATGCCCGGACCTCGCAGGTTATAACAGTCAATGGAAACATAGAGCGCTCCCCCCGTACAGAGGAGCACACTGCGGCCCTCGCAGCAGAAGTACAGAGCAGCCTTCTTAGGCAGATCCCAACTCGGCAATAAAGCCCCCAGACACCGCTAAGCGAGTCCGAAGTACTCTGCAACAGGATCATCCAGAGCTCGCCTAGAAATTCGGCCTCCGTCCTAGCCCCAGTCAAGCGGTGAAATTTGTGTCACGCGTACATAATTACGCACTTAAAATACCATGGGCATAGGCGGAGGCACGTCTACAATACGGTCCACAGCACGGCTCAAACCGACCCAGGACCTGTGCACCTTCCCCTTTTTCTTTCTTTCAGGTCCCTATTCTCTTCTTGAGGCTCTTCCGATAATCTGAGTATCGGACCCATCACGGGATGGAAAACCCAAGGAGTCAAGAAGCTTTGACGTACAAGGGAATCCCCGGGTGGTCTCTGATAAACGATCGCTATACCTGTTTTACATACCCACAGGCAGCTCGCTCTTGGTTACGGACATGTCAAATAGTCCTATTTTGCTTATTGCAATACTTGTATACATATGCCTTGATGTATTATTCAAATAACAATGGAAAACAACGTATAGCGTCAACTTATTGATACGTCTCCATCGTATCTATAATTTTTGATTGTTCCATGCAATATTCTTCAACTTTCATATACTTTTGGCAACTTTTTATACTATTTTGGGACTAACATATTGATCCAGTGCCCAGTGCCAGTTCCTGTCTGTTGCATGTTTTATGTTTCACAGAAATCCCATATCCAACATAGTCCAAACGGGATAAAAACGGACAGAGAATTATTTTGGAATATTTATGATTTTTGGGGAGTAAAATCAACGTGAAACGGTGTCTGTGGTGGCCACGAGAAAGGGGGGCGCAC
>NC_041391.1:142934861-143016010 GCF_002162155.2 Triticum dicoccoides
CCCCCCGGGCGCGCCCTGGACTCTCGTGGGCCACCCGTAAAGCGGTTGACGCTCTTCTTTTGCCGCAAGAAAGCTAATTTTACGAGAAAAATCTGGGCGAAAGATTCACCCCAATCAGAGTTACGGATCTCCGGATATTAAAGAAACGGTGAAGGGGTAGAATCTGGGAACGCAGAAACAGAGAGATAGATCCAATCTCGGAGGGGCTCTCACCCCTCCCACGCCATGGGAGCCAAGGACCAGAGGGGAAACCCTTCTCCCATCTAGGGAGGAGGTCAAGGAAGAAGAAGAAGGGGGCGCTCTCCCCCTTGCTTCCGGTGGCGCCGGAACGCCGACGGGGGCCATCATCATCACCGCGATCTTCGCCAACAACTTCACCGCCTTCATCACCAACTATTCCCCCCTCTATGCAGCGGTGTAACACCTCTCTTACCCTCTGTAATCTCTACTTAAACATGGTGCTCAACGCTATATATTATTTCCCAATAATGTATGGCTATCTTATGATGTTTGAGTAGATTCGTTTTGTCCTATGGGTTAATTGATGATCGTGATTGGTTTGAGTTGCATGTTTTGTTATTGGTGCTAACCTATGGTTCCCTCCGTGTCGCGCAAGCGTGAGGGATCCCCGTTGTAGGGTTTGCAATATGTTTATGATTTGCTTATGGTGGGTGGCGTGAGTGAACAGAAGCACAGACCCGAGTAAGTAGGTTGTTTGCGTATGGGATAAAAGGGGACTTGATACTTTAATGCTATGGTTGGGTTTTACCTTAATGAATCTTTAGTAGTTGCGGACTGCTTGCTAGAGTTCCAATCATAAGTGCATATGATCCAAGTAGAGAAAGTATGTTAGCTTATGCCTCTCCCTCAAATAAAATTGCAATAGTGATTACCGGTCTAGTTATCGATTGCCTTGGACAAATAACTTTCTCTTAACAAAAAGCTCTCTACTAATATTTTCTTTATTGCATCTTTATCTAAACAGCCCCTAGTTTATATTTACGTTCTCTTTATTATCTTGCAAACCTATCCTATCACACCTACAAAGTACCTCTAGTTTCATACTTGTTCTAGGTAAAGAGAACGTCAAGCGTGCATAGAATCGTATCAGTGGCCGATAGGACTTGAGAGAGTATTTGTTCTATCTTTAGCTCCTCTTTGGGTTCGACACTCTTACTTATCGAAAGAGGCTACAACTATCACGTATACTTGCAGGTCATCAAGACCTTTTTCTGGCGCCGTTGCCGGGGAGTCATAGCATGGGGTGAATATTCTCGTGTGTGCTTGTTTGCTTTATCACTAAGTAATTTTTATTTGCTGTTCTAAGTTGTTCTCTATCTTTAGTTATGGATATGGAACGCAAAATACCAAAAAAATTAGGTGTACTTGCTACTCATGAAGATGGGGTTACTCCTAAAACCCTCGATTCTCATTATGTGAAAGATATGATGTACTACTTTGATAATCCTGAGAAAACCCCATTCAACTTTATAATGGGAGACATGTTGGATCAACGTGAATACTTCAGGGATTATCGTTTGACACAAAAAGGGAAACTATTATGGGATCAATTTATTATGTTGCGTTGGTATGCCCGGGATCTATGCTTGAGATATGATATTACTTGTTGCTCTAGGATGAAGGCTCCACACCTTCCGTTTTCATGCAAATTTAATGATAATGAAACCTTAGCTTCTTATGCTAATGGTATATATGATTACTATGATGTTGGATAAATAGAAGACTTTGTTGCTTTTAAGGCTGCTTATGAAATTGAATCTTTGTTTGAAAAGTATGAAGCTTTTGATGATGATGGTATTTATAGGCCTGAAAATATTGCTATACTTAGATATTGCTATGAAAATTATGAATACAATCACTATATTAATGCATTTATGGAGAAAGTCTCCACTGTCCAAGAAAAGACTAATATTTTGCAGGAAGCTATGGAAGAAGAAATTGATGAAACTGTGAGCGCATTGGATGAAAAAGATGATGAGGAGAGCGAAGAACAAAAGGAGGAAGAGTAGATTGATCACCCGTGCCCACCTTCTAATGAGAGTAACTCTTCAACTCATACATTGTTTAATTCCCCTTCGTGCTTACCGAAGGATGATTGCTATGATTCCGTTGATTCTCTTGAAATATCCCTTTTTGATGATGCTTGCTATGCTTGTGGCCAAGATGCCAATATGAATTATGCTTATGGAGATGAACTTGCTATAGTTCCTTATGTTAAACATGAAATTGTTGCTATTGCACCCACGCATGATAGTCCTATTATCTTTTTGAATTCTCCAAACTACACTATATCAGAGAAGTTTGTGCTTATTAAGGATTATATTGATGGGTTGCCTTTTACCGTTGCACATGATGATTTTTATAGGTATAATATGCATGTGCTTGCTGCTCCTACTTGCAATTATTATGAGAGAGGAACTACATCTCCACCTCTTTATATTTCCAATATGATAGAATTGCAAGAAACTGCTTATACTATGCATTGGTCTTTACTATGTGTGCATGAATTGTTCTTTTATGACATACCGATGCATAGGAAGAGAGTTAGACTTCGTTGTTGCATGATATATGTTACTTTGTGCTCACTACTAAATTACAAATTATTCTTAATTAAAATTGGCTTTGATATACCTTGGGATCCGGGTGGATCCATTACTTGAGCACTAAATGCCTAGCTTAATGGCTTTAAAGAAAGCGCTGCCAGGGAGACAACCCAGAAGTTTTAGAGAGTCATTTATTTCTGTTGAGTGCTTTTATATAGTTTGAAAATGCAAAATTAAAGAGGGGAACCTAAAAACTTTTCAAAAAGGAAAGTGAAAGTGAGAGAGACAAGCATTGTTGAACTGGGAGCTAGCCTTGAACTTTGTTCATGCTCACGGAAACTTTGTGAATTTTGATTACAGAAACTTTTCAACAAAAATAATTATCCCCTTGTATAATTACATTTATTATAAAAATAATGTGCCAAGGTTTGCCTTTAGGATGTTTACAATGCTTGTTGGTTTGTACGGTGCAGGACAAAAACTTTGGCTGTAGTGCGCGATTTTACATTTTTAACTGAAACGTCAATTGGTTCGGATTCCTTTTGCAATGTGTTGCTATATAACTTTTTTATTTTTCCTAATTTTGGTAGTATTTTTGGGGTACCAGAAGTATGGTGGATGTCCCGATTGCTACAGACTATTCTGTTTTTGACAGATTCTGTTTTTGATGCATAGTTTGCTTGTTTTGATGAATCTATCAATTTATATTACTGGATTAAGCCATGGAAAAGTTATATTACAGTAGACACAATGAAAAAATAAAATATGAATTGGTTTGCAACAGTACTTAGAGTGGTGATTTGCTTTATTATACTAACAGATCTTACCGAGTTTTCTGTTGAAGTTTTCTGTGGATGAAGTGTCTAATCGAAGATGTATCGATATGGGGAAAAGGAAGAGAGGCAAGAGCTCAATCTTGGGGATGCCCGAGGCACCCCAAGTAAATATCCAAGGAGACTCAAGCGTCTAAGCTTGGGGATGCCCCGGAAGGCATACCCTCTTTTTTCAACAAGTATCGGTATGTTTTCCTATTCGTTTCGTTCATGCGATATGTGCAAGTCTTGGAGCGTCTTTTGCATTTAGCTTCCATTTTTCTTTTATGCACCATGCTAGTATGAGATAGTACTTGGTTGATTTATATAATTCTCATTGCACTTCACTTAAATATTTTGAGTATGGCTTTATAGAATGCTTCATGTGCTTCACTTATATCATTTGAAGTTGGATTGCCTGTTTCTCTTTACATAGAAAACCGCCATTTGTAGAATGCTCTTTTGCTTCACTTATATTTGTTAGAGCATGGGCATATCTTTTGTAGAAAGAATTAAACTCTCTTTCTTCACTTATATCTATTTAGAGAGATGACAGGAATTGGTCATTCACATGGTTAGTCATAAAATCCTACATAAACTTCTAGATCACTGAATATGATATGTTTGATTCCTTGCAATAGTTTTGCGATATAAAAGTGGTGATATTAGAGTTATGCTAGTGGGTGGTTGTGGATTAGTAGAAATAATTGTGTTGAGGTTTGTGATTCCCGTAGCATGCACGTATTGTGAACCGCTTTGTGATGAAGTTGGAGCACAATTTTATTTATTGATTGTCTTCCATATGAGTGGTAGTCGGGGACGAGCGATGGTCTTTTCCTACCAATATACCCCCCTAGGGGCATGCATAGTAGTACTTTGCTTCGAGGGCTAAGTAGACTTTTGCAATAAGTATATGAGTTCTTTATGACTAATGTGAGTCCATGGATATATGCACACTCACCCTTCCACTTTGCTAGCCTCTATTGTGCCGCACAACTTTCGCTGGTATCATGAATCCATTATTTACCCTCCTCAAAACAGCCACCATACCTACCTATCATGGCATTTCCATAGCCATTCCGAGATATATTGCCATGCAACTTCCATCATCATCATATACATGACTTGAGCATTCATTGTCATATTTCTTTGCATGATCGTAAGATAGCTAGCATGATGTTTTCATGGCTTGTCCGTTTTTGATGTCATTGCTATGCTAGATCATTGCACATCCCGGTACACCGCCAGAAGCATTCATATAAAGTCATATCTTTGTTTGAGATATCGAGTTGTAATATTGAGTTGTAAGTAAATAAAAGTGTGATGATCATCATTATTAGAGCATTGCCCCAGTGAGGAAAGGATGAAGGAGACTATGATTCCCCCACAAGTCGGGATGAGACTCCGGACTTTATGAATAATAAAAGAGGCCAAAGAAGCCCAAATAAAAAAAGAGGCCAAAGAAGCCCACCAAAAGAAAAAAAAGGAAAATAAAAAAATGAGAGAAAAAGAGAGAAGGGCCAATGTTACTATCCTTCTACCACACTTGTGCTTCAGAGTAGCACCATGTTCTTCATATAGAGAGTCTCTTGAGTTATCACTTTCATATACTAGTGGGAATTTTCATTATATAACTTGGCTTGTATATTCCGATGATGGGCTTCCTCAAACGCCCGAGGTCTTCATGAGCAAGCAAGTTGGATGCACACCCACTTAGTTTCCAGTTTGAGCTTTCATACACTTATAGCTCTTAGTGCATCCGTTGCATGGCAATCCCTACTCACTCACATTGATATCTATTGATGGGCATCTCCATAGCCCATTGATACGCCTAGTTGATGTGAGACTATCTTCTCCCTTTTTCTCCTCACAACCACCACCATATACCACCATAATGCTATGTCCATGGCTTGCGCTCATGTATTGCATAAGAGTTCAAAAAGCTGAAGCGCGTTAGAAAGTATGAACCAATTGCTCGGCTCGTCATCGGGGTTGTACATGATTAAATACTTTGTGTGATGAAGATAGAGCAACAGCCAGACTATATGATTTTGTAGGGATAACTTTCTTTGGCCATGTTGTTTTGAAAAAAAAATTGCTTTCTTGGTACGCTCGAAGTATTATTGTTTTTATGTCAAATGATAGACTATTGCTTTGAATCACTCGTGTCTTAATATTCATGCCATGATTAGACATATGATCAAGATTATGCTAGGTAGCATTCCACATCAAAAATTATTCTTTTTTGTCATTTACCTACTCGAGGACGAGCAGGAATTAAGCTTGGGGATGCTGATACGTCTCCGTCGTATCTATAATTTTTGATAGTTCCATGCCATTATTCTTCAACTTTCATATACTTTTGGCAACTTTTTATACTATTTTTGGGACTAACATATTGATCCAGTGCCCAGTGCCAGTTCCTGTCTGTTGCATGTTTTATGTTTCGCAGAAACCACATATCAAACGGAGTCCAAACGGGATAAAAACAGATGGAGAATTATTTTGGAATATTTATGATTTTTGGGAAGTAAAATCAAAGTGAAACGGTGTCCGGGGTGGCCACGAGACAGGGGGCGCGCCCTCCCCCCTGGGCACGCCCTGGAGTCTCGTGGGCCACCCGTAAGGCGGTTGACGCTCTTGTTTTGCTGCAAGAAAGCTAATTTTATGAGAAAAATCTGGGCGAAAGATTCACCCCAATCGGAGTTACGGATCTCCGGATATTAAAGAAACGGTGAAGGGGTAGAATCTGGGAACGCAGAAACAGAGAGATAGATCCAATCTCGGAGGGGCTCTCGCCCCTCCCACGCCATGGGAGCCAAGGACCAGAGGGGAAACCCTTCTCCCATCTAGGGAGGAGGTCAAGGAAGAAGAAGAAGGGGTGCTCTCTCCCCCTTGCTTCCGGTGGCGCCGGAACACCGACGGGGGCCATCATCATCACCGCGATCTTCACCAAGAACTTCACCGCCTTCATCACCAACTCTTCCCCCCTCTATGCAGCAGTGTAACCCCTCTCTTACCCTCTGTAATCTTTACTTAAACATGGTGCTCAACGCTATATATTATTTCCCAATGATGTATGGCTATCTTATGATGTTTGAGTAGATCCGTTTTGTCCTATGGGTTAATTGATGATCGTGATTGGTTTGAGTTGCATGCTTTATTATTGGTGCTGTCCTATGGTGCCCTCCGTGTCGCGCAAGTGTGAGGGATCCCCGTTGTAGGGTTTTCAATATGTTTATGATTTTCTTATGGTGGGTGGCGTGAGTGAACAGAAGCACAGACCCGAGTAAGTAGGTTGTTTGCGTATGGGATAAAAGGGGACTTGATACTTTAATGCTATGGTTGGGTTTTACCTTAATGAATATTTAGTAGTTGTGGACTGCTTGCTAGAGTTTCAATCATAAGTGCATATGATCCAAGTAGATAAAGTATGTTAGCTTATGCCTCTCCCTCAAATAAAGTTGCAATAGTGATTACCGGTCTAGTTATCGATTGCCTTGGAAAAATAAGTTTCTCGTAACAAAAAGCTCTCTACTAATATTTACTTTATTGCATCTTTATATAAACAACCCCTAGTTTATATTTACGTTCTCTTTATTATCTTGCAAACCTATCCTATCACACCTACAAAGTACCTCTAGTTTCATACTTGTTCTAGGTAAAGCGAATGTCAAGCGTGCGTAGAGTCGTATCAGTGGCCGATAGGACTTGAGAGAGTATTTGTTCTACCTTTAGCTCCTCGCTAGGTTTGACACTCTTACTTATCGAAAGAGGCTACAATTATCCCGTATACTTGCGAGTCATCACTTATCATTACATTCTTTATCTTTTTCTTTGACTATTTATTTATTACAAATTGCACCCGTACATTTTGGTACGTTCAGTCCGCCAGGGGCTTCAGTGTACCCCATAACACGGCAAGAAAAGTCTGAACACTTTCGACAGTGCGGCACCCCGAACTTAGCACTATATGCATCAGCTCCGAATCATGTCTTGGGTCAATAGTTGGGTTTGCCCGGCTCCCATGTTTTGCTGCCTTACGTTCCGCTACATCGGCTAAGGTGGCACAACGAGAACTACTGTGATTGTGTCCCAGTTCTTCCGGACGAGCACTGAGGGAGTCCTGGACTAGGGGGTGTCCGGACAGCCGGACTGTCACCGTCCGCCGGACTCCAAGACTACGAAGATACAAGATTGAAGACTCCGTCCCGTGTCCGGATGGGACTTTCCTTGGCGTGGAAGGCAAGCTTGGCGATACGGATATGTAGATCTCCTACCATTGTAACCGACTCTGTGTAACCCTAGACTTCTCCGGTGTCTATATAAACCGGAGGGCTTTAGTCCGTAGGACACAACATACATTACAACAATCATACCATAGGCTAGCTTTAGGGTTTTAGCCTCCTTGATCTCGTGGTAGATCCACTCTTGTACTACCCATATCATCAATATTAATCAAGCAGGACGTAGGGTTTTACCTCCATCGAGAGGGCCCGAACCTGGGTAAAACATCGTGTCCCTTGTCTCCTGTTACCATCCGCCTAGACGCACAGTTTGGGACCCCCTACCCGAGATCCGCCGGTTTTGACACCGACATTGGTGCTTTCATTGAGAGTTCCTCTATGTCGTCACCGATAGGCTCGATGGCATCTTCAACCAACAACGCTGTCCAGGGTGAGACTTTTCTCCCCGGACAGATCTTCGTATTCGGCGGCTTCGCACTGCGGGCTAATTCGCTTGGCCATCTGGAGCAGATCGAAAGCTACGCCCCTGGCTATCAGGTCAGATTCGGAAGCCTAAACTTCACGGCCGACATCCGCGGGGACTTGATCTTCGACGGGCTCGAGCCACAGCCAAGCGTGCCGCACTATTACGATGGGCATGATCTAGCTCTGTCACCGAACAGTGCCTTGGTGGCCGCACAACAACCCGCTCTGGCCCTTAGACCGAAGCCGATCGCCCAGATCGAGGACCGGTGGTTGGAGACCGCCTCGGGGGCTCCAACTTCCACGGCGATGGAGCCAAACACTACCCTTGTCCCTCGCGAAGCTCGTGACTCCGAGGTGCCGGACTCCTTGCCGGACTCCGGACCTCCCGCGCCCCTGCCAATGGAATCTGATTGGGCGCCGGTTATGGAAATCATTGCCACGGACATCTTCCAACACTCGCCCTTTGGCGACATCCTAAATTCGCTAAAGCATCTCTCGCTATCCGGAGAGTCCTGGCCGGACTATGGCCAGGATGGTTGGGATACGGACGACGAAGAAATTCAGAGCCCACCCACCACCCACTTTGTAGCCACTGTCGACGATCTAACCGACATGCTAGACTATGACTCCGAAGACATCGACGCTATGGACGACGATGCCGGAGACGAACAGGAACCAGCACCTACAGGGCACTGGAAGACCACCTCGTCATACGACATATACATGGTGGACACCCCAAAAGACGGGGACGGCGAAGAAGCAGCGGAGGCAGATTCTTTAAAGAAGCAGCCCAAGAGCCAGCGTCAGCGGCGCCGCTCTAAATCCCGCCACAGCAAGAATGGAGATTCCGGCACAGGAGATAATAATACCCCAGAGAGTGTCGAAGATAATCCCCTCCAGCAAGACTCAGCGCAGGAGGATGCAGAAGCAAGCCCTCATGAGAGGGCGGCAGACGAAGAGGTCGAGGATTATAACTATATGCCTCCCTCCGAAGACGAGGCAAGCCTCAACGATGACGAATTCATCGTGCCCGAGGATCCCGTCGAACAAGAGCGTTTCAAGCGCAGGCTTATCGCCACGGCAAATAGCCTAAAGAAAAAGCAGCAGCAGTTTCAAGCTGATCAGGACCTGCTGGCCGATCGATGGACCGAGGTCCTCGCGGCCGAAGAGTATAAACTCGAACGCCCCTCCAAAAGCTACCCAAGACGCAAGTTGCTCCCCCGACTAGAGGAGGAAGCATACATACCTTCATCACCAGCGCACGATACGGCAGACCGACCACCACGTGGTCGCGACAGAGAGGCATCCAGGCCCTCAACCAAAACCGTACCCCGGCATCGCTCCAAAAGTACGAAGCCAAAAGGGAACGCGCCGGACTTGCAGGACGTATTGGAGGACAAAGCAAGGCAATCCAGATCCATCTACGGATCACGAGGGCGCCCCACGACCCGCGACGAATACCGTCGCGCCGGATACTATAACCCCGGCCGGGCCGAACACAGCAGACAACGCTCTCTCGAGCTGCGTCGTGATATTGCTCAATACAGAGGCGCCGCACACCCGCTATGCTTCACTGACGAAGTAATGGATCATCAAATCCCTGAAGGGTTTAAACCCGTAAACATCGAATCCTACGATGGCACAACAGACCCCGCGGTTTGGATCGAAGATTATCTTCTTCACATCCATATGGCCCGCGGCGACGATCTCCATGCCATCAAGTATCTCCCACTCAAGCTTAAAGGACCAGCTCGGCATTGGCTCAATAGCTTGCCTGCAGAGTCAATTGGGTGTTGGGAAGACCTGGAAGCCGCATTCCTCGACAACTTCCAGGGCACCTACGTGCGGCCACCAGATGCCGATGACCTCAGCCACATAATTCAGCAGCCAGACGAATCAGCCAGACAATTCTGGACACGGTTCTTGACAAAGAAAAACCAAATCGTCGATTGTCCGGATGCAGAGGCCCTTACAGCCTTCAAACATAACATCCGCGACGAGTGGCTAGCCCGGCACCTGGGACAGAAAAAGCCGAAATCCATGGCAGCCCTCACATCATTAATGACCCGCTTTTGCGCGGGAGAGGATAGCTGGCTAGCTCGCAGCAACAACCTCCGTAAAAATTCTGGCAGTCCGGATACTAAGGACAACAATGGCAGGTCACGTCGAAGTAAAAATAAACGCCGCATTAACGGCGACGACAAGGAGGATACGGCAGTCAACGCCGGATTCCGAGGCTCTAAACCCGGTCAACGGAAGAAGCCATCAAAAGAACCACTCCGGGTCCGTCCAATCTGGACCGAATACTCGACCACTTATGCCAGATACATGGCACCCCTGAAAAGCCAGCTAATCACACCAACAGAGATTGCTGGGTGTTCAAGCAGGCAGGCAAGTTATTTGCCGAAAACAATGACAAGGGGCTAAACAGCGACGACGAGGAAGAGACCCGACCGCCGAACAATAGAGGACAGAAGGGTTTCCCCCCACAAGTGCGGACAGTGAACATGATTTACGCAACCCATATACCCAAGAGGGAGAGGAAGCGCGCACTAAGGGACGTCTATGCGATGGAGCCAGTCGCCCCGAAGTTCAATCCATGGTCCTCTTGTCCGATCACTTTCGATCGAAGAGACCATCCGACCAGCATACGCCATGGCGGATTCGCCGCATTGGTTTTAGACCCAATCGTCGATGGATTTCACCCCATGAGAGTCCTGATGGACGGCGGTAGTAGCCAGAACCTGCTTTATCAGGATACAGTGTGCAAGATGGGCATAGACCCCTCAAGGATTAAACCTACAAAGACAACCTTTAAAGGTGTCATACCAGGTGTGGAAGCCAATTGTACAGGCTCAGTCACACTGGAAGTGGTCTTCGGATCCCCGGACAATTTCTGGAGCGAGGAGTTAATCTTCGACATAGTCCCGTTCCGCAGCGGCTATCACGCTCTGCTCGGACGAACTGTGTTTGCAAAATTCAACGCGGTGCCGCATTATGCATACCTCAAGCTCAAGATGCCAGGCCCTCGTGGAGTCATCACGGTCAACGGAAATATGGAACGCTCCCTCCGAACGAAGGAACATACAGCGGCTCTCGCGGCAGAAGTACAGAGTAGCATTTTAAGGCAATTCGCGAGTCCGGCCGTTAAACGGCCGAATATAGCAAAACGCGCCCGAAGCAATACCAACCAAGACCACCTGGCACGATCAGAGCACGCGTAGCAATGCGGCCCTAACCCCCGCTCTCGCATGATTGCAAGAACAACCCTCCGCGTACATCATTACGCTTTGGAGATACCATGGGCGTAGGGGAAGGGGCACGATCACAATGGACCCAGAGTGCGGCTCGACCACACCAGGGGCTCGCAAGTGTGCCCCCCTTTTTTATTATTATTTTCCTTCTTTGTATACACAGGACTCCGTTAACCAGAGGCCCTGTCTGGCGGTGAACCTGCCGAACTCATGATGCAACAGCCAGGGAAGAAAGAAGGTTGCGACGAACACTCAGGTGGTCTCAATTACGAGCATTAAATTCGATTATATACACCAAGTCCGCAGCTCACCCCTGGAGGGGGACATGTTTAATTAGTCCAAATCCCTTGCTTACCGCACTATTTGTATCAGTCCGCACTCATTGCAGACTTCCTTTAATAAATAATGCAGCACTTTTTGACTGCAATTACGTTACTTTTTATATATATATGCTCATTACATGACATCTTGCACCCGTATATTTTGGTACGGCCTAATACACCAGGGGCTTATGTTCCCCACATTATGGTGTGATAAGTCCGAACACTTACATAAGTGCGGCACCCCGAACTTATAGCATTATATGAATCGGCTCCGAATCATGTCTTGGGTCAATAGTTGGGTTTGCCCGGCTCCCACGTTTTGGTGCCTTACGTTCTGTTCTGTCGGCTAAGGTGGCACTGGGAGAACCACTGCGATTGCGCCCCGGTTAAGCCGGGCGAGCGCCTCAGTGGAGAAAGCTAAAACTGACCGGCATGATAAGGCGAGAGACTGGTCGCTGTTCGAGAGGTCTTTTCGGGTCCTTAAAGACTCACGCCGCTTCGAGCGAAGTTCCGGATAATGTCCGACGAAGGCGTGGATAGCGCCCCGGATTCGGTCTTCCGAATACCAGGGGCTTCGCCGAAATTTAAAATTATAGAATTCTATGGCTAAGTGAGAGTGTTCAAGCATTATAAGTCCGGTTGCCTTGTTCGTTGTGTTGAGCGCCTCCCTAGATGGACCCAAAAATGGGAACAAGAGTGCTCAAGTTTATCCCGAACACCCCAGCACTCGCGGCTCGGGGGCTGAAGCCAACGACTTGCCATCTCTCAGATTTTATAAACGGCCGCACAGAAGGTAATATTTTAAATTAAACAAGCGTTGCTTAAGGCGCATATGAATAAAGTTTTCAGCGCACAGGATAATACATAGCAAGTTCACTCAAAAATTACATCTCTGGGGCACTCATCCGCAATATCGCGGGCTCCCTTCAGGACAGTTTTATAATACATTTCGGGCGTCCGATACTCCTTGCCCGGTGGCGGTGGGTCGGTGAGAAGCTTCTCCGCATCCAGCCTGCCCCAATGCACCTTTGTGCGTGCAAGGGCCCGACGAGCACCTTCAATACAGGCGGAGCGCTTGATGACCTCCACCCAGGGGCACGCATCCACCAGCCGCCGCACGAGGCCGAAGTAGCTCCCAGGCATAGCCTGTCCAGGCCACAGCCAGACTATAAGGCCCTTCATGGCCTCCTCAGCTACCTTGTGGAGTTCGACCAGCTGCTTCAACTGGTCGCTTGGGGGCACCGGATGACTGGCCTCAGCGTACTGAGACCAAAAGACCTTCTCCGTTGAGCTCCCCTCCTCGCCACGGCAGAATGCGGCGGCATCGGACACACTGTGCGGCAGATCTGCAAACGCCCCTGGAGAGCTCCGAATGCGGGTAAGTGTCAGGTAGTTTACACTAACATGCTTGCTTTGCATGAAAAATGCCTTACCCGCCGCTATCTTCTTTAAATCTTCAACCTCCTGAAGGGCCTTACGGGCCTCGGCCTTGGCGGACTTGGCACTTTCGAGAGCCGAGGCAAGCTCGGACTCTCGAGTCTTGGAGTCACGCTCCAAGCTCTCATGCTTCTCCATGAGAGCCTGGAGCTCTTGCCGCACTTCCGCCACCTGTGCCTCCTGCTTTTCTCGCTCTGCCCATTCCGCGGCCGCACCGCGTTCGGCCGCGAACACAGCCTCCTTCAGGGCTGCCACCTCGTTCGTGGCCCCTACGATACCCATATTATCCTTGTTAATTTTATTGCAACCAAAATCCTTTTCTGTAAGGTAACTATTCAAAGTGGTGTTACTCACCTTCTTTGTCCTCGAGCTGCTTCTTGGCATGGCCGAGCTCTCGCTCGGACCGCTCGAGATCCTGCTTCAATGCACTGACCTTCGCAGTCAGTGCGGCAGAGGTCAGCAGCGCAGCCTGCAAACCCATATGGACATATTTAAAGCAACCCTGCGTATATCTTCTTAGATCCTCAGTCCGGCTTTTCTTTCTGAACACCGAACCGAGCATCAGGGGCTACTGTCTATGCGGTATTACATTACATAATTATAACTTCTTACCTCAAAGCCTGTTAGAAGGCTGTTACAGGCTTCGGTCAGCCCGCTCCTTGCGAGCTGAACCTTCTGAATCACCGCACTCATGATAGTGCGGTGTTCTTCCTCGATGGAAGCACCTTTGAGTGCCTCCAGCAAGTTGTCTGGCGCCTCCGGTTGGACGGAGGCCGCCGGCGTCACGGCCTTGCCCTTCTTTCGAAGGGGCCACCTGCCGGACTCCGGAACCATTGCAGGTTCCGATGTAGAGTCCGGCGCAAAGTCTTCTCCTGATGGGTCCCTCTCTGGGATCCCACCTCGGCGTCCTCGTCGGCGCGGGGGTGGAGGCAGTCGGAAGTGAATCCACATCCGACGGGGCCAACGACCCGCTCGATGAAGCGGGGAGATCATCATCGGTCAGACTGCGGACAGTATGCGGCATTAGTAGGACACTATGTGACACAAAAGAAATTGCATGTCAGGGATCCGGATACTTACGATCTCGCCGGAGGCCTGGCCCTTGAAGGCCACTCCTCCCCGCCAACGTCGATGTTGGAGAGCTGTCCGGGGGAATAGTTCTTCCCCTCTTGGACCCTTCGGCCTCCCCTGTTGGGGAAGCTTTCCTCTTCCTCTCTCCCTCCTCTGGGAGAGAGTCTTCTTCCTCCTCCTCGTCTTCGGGGGAGGATTCCGCCTCGTCGTCGGACACCTGATTACGGGAACTCTTTCGAGTCCCCGTGGGCACCTTCTTGGCCTTCTTCTCCGGCACCACGTGCGGTGCCGGAACCAGCAGCCCCGCTAGACGGGCGTCCACTGGGTCTTCTGGCATGGGAGCCGGACAGATGAGCTGCTCGGCCTTCTCCATCCATTCCTACCAAAGGAAGAGAGAGATTGAAACCCTCTTAGAATCAATCTATTTACCACTAAAATGGTCGAATCACTTACCTCGTCAGCTGGATGCTGCGAGAAAAATCCGCGATCTTCCATCGCGGATGCGGGGGCTTCGGCGCCCTTAAACAGCACCCTCCAGGCGCCTTCGTACGTCGTGTCAAAGAGCCCGCTCAGCGCCCGGTGCTATTCCGGATTGAACTCCCACAGATTAAATGCCCGTTCTTGGCATGGGAGAATCCGGCGGATGAGCATGACTTGGACCACGTCGACGAGCCTGAGCTTATTGCTCACCAGCTTCTGGATGCAGGCTCGGAGTCCCGTCAGCTCCTTCGGATTGCCCCACAACAAGCCCTTCTCTTTCCAGGAGGTGATCTGCGTGGGGATGCCAGATCTAAACTCGGGGGCCGCCGCCCATGTGGGCTCGCGCGGCTCGGTGATGTAGAACCACCCCGACTGCCACCCCTTAATGGAGTCAACGAAGGCCCCTTCGAGCCAAAGGACGTTGGGCAACTTGCCCAACATGGCGCCTCCGCATTCTGCTTGCGTGCCCTTCACAACCTTCGGCTTGACGTTGAAGGTCTTGAGCCACAGTCCGAAGTGGGGCCGGATGCAGAGGAAGGCCTCGCACACGACGATAAACGCCGAGATGTTGAGGATGAAGTTCGGCGCCAGATCGTGGAAATCCAGGCCGTAGTAAAACATGAGCCCCCGGACGAATGGGTGGAGTGGAAAGCCCAGTCCGCAGAGGAAGTGGGGGAGGAAAGCAACCCTCTCATGGGGCCCGGGGGTGGGGATGAGCTGCCCCTCGTCGGGCAGCCGATGCGCGATGTCGCCGGAAAGGTATCCGGCGCTGCGCAGCTTGGTGATGTGCTCCTCCTTAACGGTGGAGGCCAACCATTTGCCTCCCGCTCCGGACATGGTCGGAGAAGGTAGAGGCGAGATGCGCGAGGTTGGGCGTTGGAGCTTGAGTGCGCGGAGATGGATAAGCAAAGGAGGAAGAAGGCGTAGGTGAGAAGGTAAATCCTTATCCCTTATATATAGGCGGACGGAGACTATGCGTCCCCCACCAGCCCGGTAAAACTCGCTTATCTCCCAAGCGCCACCATCAATGGCGCGGTTGGGTTACCCACGTCCGTATTGATGAGAATCCCGGAATAAGGGGAACACAATCTCTGCTTCGACAGGATGTGCCAAGGAAACTGCTTCGCTAAACATGCTGAGGTGGTATAATAAAAAACGATTCAAATAAAGGCTTGGTAGCGTGTGATGTCATGCCGCATAATACGTCAGCAGATTGGACTGGTGTACATTTTATTCTCTCTACGGTGGAATGTGGAATTTATTTTGCAGAGCCGAACACTATCCTGGTGTTCATGATCTTCTCTGGATTATTCAAGGGAGGAACCCGCCTTGCAATGCCGAACATTATGCGCGCCGGACTTATCGTCATTGAAGCCTGGTTCAGGGGCTACTGAGGGAGTCCTGGACTAGGGGGTGTCCGGACAGCCGGACTGTCATCATCCGCCGGACTCCAAGACTACGAAGATACAAGATTGAAGACTCCGTTCCGTGTCCGGATGGGACTTTCCTTGGCGTGGAAGGCAAGCTTGGCGATACGGATATGTAGATCTCCTACCATTGTAACCGACTCTGTGTAACCCTAGCCTTCTCCGATGTCTATATAAACCGGAGGGCTTTAGTCCGTAGGACACAACATACATTACAACAATCATACCATAGGCTAGCTTTAGGGTTTTAGCCTCCTTGATCTCGTGGTAGATCCACTCTTGTACTACCCATATCATCAATATTAATCAAGCAGGACGTAGGGTTTTACCTCCATCGAGAGGGCCCGAACCTGGGTAAAACATCGTGTCCCTTGTCTCCTGTTACCATCCTCCTAGACGCACAGTTCAGGACCCCCTACCCGAGATCCGCCGGTTTTGACACCGACAAGCACCTCAGTAGAGAAAGCCGAAAACTGACTGTCATGATGCGGCGAGAGCTGGTCGCTGTTCGAGAGGTCTCAAATCCTTAAAGATTTTTTCCACTTTGGGCTAGGAATCGGCCTTGTCCAATTTAGGCGTGTATAGCGCCCCAAGTTCGGCCTTCCGAATGCCAGGGGCTACGAAAATTTTTAAAATTATAGACTTCTATGGCTAAGTGAGAGTGATAAAGCTGTATAGTCCGATTGCCTTGTTCGTTGCACTAAATACCTCCTGAAAGGACCAAAAATTTGGATAAAGAATGTTTAGTTTTATCCCAAACACCCTGGTACTAGTTACATGGGGGCAGAAGCCAACGACTGGCCAACTCTCAGGTTTTATAAATGGCACCAGAAGGTAAAATTTTAAATCAACAAGCGTTATATAGCGCAAACGAACTCGTTTTCATATTACAGGATCAAATGAGTACATTCATTCAAATATTACATCCTTAGCACATTCCTCCGCCACAAGGCGGGTGCCCTTCAGGACACTGGCATAATACTTTTTGGGGTGACGGTGCTCTTTGCCCTTCGGCGGCCCTGTCGGTGTCAAAACCGGTGGATCTCGGGTAGGGGGTCCCGATCTATGCGTCTTAGGCTGATGGTAATAGGAGGCAAGGGACACAATGTTTACCCAGGTTCGGGCCCTCTCGACGGAGGTAAAACCCTACTTCCTGCTTGATTGATATTGATGATATGAGTAGTACAAGAGTTGATCTACCACGATATCGTAGAGGCTAAACCCTAGAAGCTAGCCTATGATGATTATGACTGTGATCGTCCTTCTAAGAACCAATCTCTCCGGTTTATATAGACACCAGAGAGGGCTAGGGTTTACATGGAGTCAGTTACAAGGAAGGAAACATAATATCCGGTACCAAGCTTGTCTTCCACGCAAAGGAGAGTCCCATCCGGACACGGGACGGAGTCTTGAGTCTTCTATCTTCATGCTCCAACAGTCTGGACAGAGTATACAGTCCGGCTGTCCGGATACCCCCTAATCCAGGACTCCCTCAGTAGCCCCTAAACCAGGCTTCAATGACGATGAGTCCAATGCGCAGTCTTGTCTTCGGCATTGCAAGGCGGGTTCCTTCTCCGAATACTCCAAAGTAATTATCGAACACCTAAACCGTGTACGGATCTGCAAAATGATCTTCACATACCACTGTAGAGAGAATGATATTTCACAAATGTAATCTGCTGACAACTTTTTTAGACAACGTGACATGTCATTATGGTAGGGTCATTATTCGAACCGTTTTCCCACAACCAGCCATAGCGCATATTGCGAGGTGGTTTCCTTGACATGTCTTGTCAAAACAGAGATCATGTCCCCTTATCACGGGATTCTCATCAACAACGGTATGGGTAATCCCACCGCGACGTCAATCATGGCGCTTGGGAAGTAAGCGATTCTCAACGGGCAAGTGGGGAGGCGCACCGCTTTCGTCGCCTTTATAAAGGGATAAGGGCTCCCCATTTTCACCCACGCCTTCCTCCTCCTTTGCTCATCCTTGCCTCCTCGAGCTCCAGCGCCCTAGTCCAAGCCTTCTCCGCACAGCTAAACATGTCCGGAGCAGGAGGCAAGTGGGTGGCTTCCACCGTGAAGGAGAAGCATATCGTGAATCTTCGGGCGGCCGGATACTTGGCCGCAGACATAGTGCACCGGCTACCGGACGACGGGCAGGGCATTCCAAGCCCGGGACCCCACAAGAGGGTCGTGTTTCCCGCCCACTTCATCCATGGACTGGGTTTTCCACTTCATCCCTTCGTCCGCGGGCTCATGTTCTATTACGAGCTAGATTTCCATGATCTAGCCCCAAATTTCGTCCTCAACATCTCGGCGTTTATCGTCGTGTGCGAGGCCTTCCTCCGCATCAAGCCTCACTTTGGCTTGTGGCTACAAATCTTCTGCGTGAAGCCGAAGATCGTGAGCGGCCAGCAAGCGGAGTGCAGAGGGGCCATGGTGGGCAAGATGCCCAACGTCACCTGGCTTGACGGCTCCTTCACGGAGACCGTGAAAGGGTGGCAGTCGGGGTGGTTCTACATTATCGAGCCACGCGACGCCAGCTGGGCGGCGGCCCCCGAATTCTGATCCGGAACCCCCATGCGGCTCACCTCCTGGGAAAGGAAGGGCCTGGCCTGGGGCGAACCTGCAGAGCTGACCGGACTCCAGAACTGCATCAAGAATATGAAGGACAAGAACATCAAACTTGTCAACATGGTCCAGGTCATGCTTGTCTGCCGGATTCTTCCGTGCCAAAGACGGGTATTTAATCTGTGGGAGTTCGTCCCGGCCGAACACCAGACGCTTTGGAAGCTCTACGGCATGACGCTCAAAGACGCATGGAAGGCGCTGTTCAAGGCCTCCGAAGTACCTCCTCCCACATCCGAGGACCGTGGACTTCATGTCGCGTGGCCCTCCGTCCGGTGAGTTTTCTGACTACCTCCGGATTCAGTTTTTTCCAATATATTCATGGGGGAGTCTTAAGTCATTGTGCATATTTGACCAGGATTATGTGGAGACAGCGGAGCGGATTGACTGTCCGGCTCCGCTGCCAGAAGGTCCATCCGACGCTCTCCTGACGGAGATGCTAGTCCCGGTGCCCTACAAGGCGCCGGAAGAGAAGGTCCCGGGGACCAGGAAGGGTCTCCGGCGTAAGGTCGTACCGGATGCCTCGTCCGAAGACGACGAGGCACACTCCTCCCCCGAAGGAGAGGAAGAAGAGGAAAGGGCCGCCCCATCCGGAGAGGATGGAGGGCCTAAGGAGGCGGACCAGGGGGCCGGGAAAGGCCCCCGGTGCAAGGCCGTCATAATTCCTCCCGCAGAGGCGGGGGGAGACACGAATAAATTCTGCCTCCCCGCACTGGGGGAGAAGAAGAGGAAAGCCACCCCTGAGGGGAAGGCTAGGACGTCCAAGAAGGGAAAGGCGTCCCTTCCGGACTACTCCACCACAGCGCCTATAGCAAGGAGGGATGGCTGCCCAGGGGGAAGCCCCTAGCACGAACGTAAGTATCTGCACTCTATTGTACTTTAGTGTGACTTTGCTTCATAGTCTTGTTATAACGCCGAACATATATGCAGTCCGGCCAGGGTCCATCCTGAGGTATCGTCTTCGGATGGGTCTTGAGTGATTCAACGATGAACTCGCTCCCGACGGCCACTACTCCTCGGCCTGCGGATGACACGGAGGTGTTATCCCAAAGGCTCCCGGAGCAGGGGAGGTGACTCTGGAGATGCCCCAAGGCGGAATTCCAGACGCTGAGCACATGGGGTACAGGATCCCCGTGGATCGTGCCGATGAGAGCCGCAACAAGCCGGGCTCTCGGCCGGATACAACGCCAGAACCTTTGATGGTTCCGGATTCGGGCAGGCGGCCCCTCGCTAGAGAGGGCGAGCCGTCTATGCCAATGACTTCCGTTACACCAGAGGCGTCGGATAGTCTGCTGGAAGCGCTTCGTGGCGCTTCCATGGATGAAGAGCACCGTACTCTTATGAGTGTAGTGATTCAGAAGGTTCTGTCTGCCAAGAGCGGACTAACCGAAGCCTGCACCGGCCTCCTGACGGGCTTTGAGGTAAGTAATAAAAATGTGAAATTATCACCTGATAGGCAATAGCCCCTGATACTCTGTTTGGTGTTCGGAAAGAAGAGCCAAACGTAGGGTCAATTAAAATCCGCAGGAGTCTAATAGTAGGTGTGCCTGTTGATAAGCAGGCAGTGCTGCTTGCTGCTGCTGTACGCATGGCCGAGGTCGCCGGACTCAAACGGGACCTGGAGCAGACGCAAGGGGAGCTCGGCCTCACGAAGAGGTAGCTCGAAGAGAGCAAAGGTTTGCGGTTCCCCGTTCTCATATAATAAAGGATAGACAAAATTGGTTATTCTAACGACAAAGCGTTGTGACTTTCTAATAGGGGCCACCATCGAAGTGGCATCTCTAAAGAAGGCGCTGTCCGAGGCTGAAGACAAGGAGCGCGAGAAGCAGGATGCTAGAGTGGGAGAGGTACAGCAAGAGCTCTAGGAGCTTGGCAAGAAGTTCGAGTCCTTGGAGCGTGATCTTAAGATTAAAGAGACTGAGCTTGCAAAGGCCCTTGCGAGTGTGAAAGACGCCAAGGCCGAAGCCGAAAAGGCACAATAGGAAATCCAGGCGGCCAAGAACATAGCGGCGGGTAAGACATTCTTTATGCAAAGCAAGCATGTGGAGGAGGCGTTTCTTTTACTTACCCGAATTCGGAGCTCTCCAGGGGCATTCGCAGATCTGGCACGCAGCGTATCAGATGCCGCAGAGTTCTATCGCGCCGAGGAGGGGAGCGCAACGGAGAAGCTGTTCTGGTCCTAGTATGCTGGGGCCGAACACCCAACGCCTCTGAGTGACCAACTGAAGAAGTTGGTTGAACTCCACAGGGCGGCCGAAGTGGCTATGAAAGATTTCATAGTCCGGATGTGGCCTGGTGAGCCCTTGCCCACTAGCTACTTCGACCTTATCAAGAGGATGGTAAGTGCTTGTCCTCGGCTTGAAGTGATCAAGCGATCCGTTTGCATTGAGGGTGCCCGCCGGGCCTTTGCCCGTGCGAAGGTGCATTGGGGCAAGCTGGATGCGGAGAAGCTGGTGAAGGATGGGCCGTCGGAAGGCAAGGCGCATCGCTATCCCGAGAAGTATTACGATGGCGTTATGAAGGGCACTCGTCTTGTGGTCGATGAATGTACCAAGGACACAATCCTTGAGTAAATGTACTTCTGCCGTTGTTGTAATATAAAAACAAAGTTATTTGCGCTATGCAGCGCTTTTTGATTTAAAATATTACCTTTTGTGCGGCTGTTTATAGAATTCTGAAAGTAGGCCAGTCGTCGGCTTCCGCCCCCATGTAACTAGTACCGGGGTGTTCCTGGAAAAACCCAGAGACTCTTTATCCTAATTTTTGGTCCCTTAAGGAGGTATCCGGCGCAGCGAACAAGGCAATCAGACTATGCGGCTTTATAACTTTCACTTAGCCATAGAAGTCTATAATTTTAAATTTCGGTGAAGCCCCTAGAATTCGGAAAGCCGAATTGGGGCGCTATATATGCATAAATTGGACGAAGCCGATTCCTCGCCTAAAGCAGAAAAAAACTTTAAGGATTTTAAGACCTCTCGAACAGCGACCAGCTCTCGCCGCATCATGCCGGTCAGTTTTCGGCTTTCTCTACTGAGGTGCTCGTCCGGAAGAACCGGGACACAATCGCAGTAGTTCTCCCTGCGCTACCTTAGCCAATATAACGGAACATAAGGTACCAAAACAAGGGAGCCGGGCAAACCCAACTATTGACCCAAGACATGATTCAGAGCTGATGCATATAGTGCTATAAGTTCGGGGTGCCTCACTATTGAAAGTGTTTGAACTTGTGTTGCCATATTATGGGGCGCTATAAGAAGCCCCTAGCAAACTAAACGTACCAAGGTGTACGGATGTAGTATTAAATAAACATTTATAGAAAAAATGTGCAAGTAGGAATAATAAGCTGACGCTATATATCATCTCCCATTGATGAATAATACGTTTAAGCATATGTTTACAATGAGTGCAGTGGAGCAGAAGTAAATAGGACTATCTAACATGTCCTATCCAAGGGCGGTCCGCATGTAGGTATATAAAACAGGTATAACGATCATGAACAGATTTCACCTGGGTATTTCCTTTGTGCGCAGAGCCTGCTGCCTCCTTGGTTTTCTCTCCTGTGTAAGTCCGACAATCTGGCTCTTCTGAAGAGGTTGCCCTAACGAAGTGTCCTGAAAGATAAGGGGGGGGGGTTATTAAAGTATGTTGCGGTTATACCACACTGTTGACTGAGTCACTGTTGCGCCTCCGCCTATGTCCATGGTATTTTGAGTGTGTAATTGTGTACGCGTGGTACAAATGCTGCTTTGATAGGGCTTGAGCGGAGGCGGGACTGCTAGTCGCGCTCTTGGCGTGCCTGGCTATCCTGTTGTGCGGTGCTCCAGACTCGCTTGACGATGTTCGAGGTTGTCGTCGCCGAATTGGTGGTTTGTCGGAGAAGGCCGCATTGTAGTTCCGCCGCGAGGGCTGCAGTATGTTCTTCTGTATGGAGAGAGCGCTCCATGTTTCCATTGACTGTTATGACCCGCGCGGTCCTGGCATCTTGAGCTTGACGTATGCGTAGTGTGGTACCGCATTGAATCTAGTGAATGAGGTTCATCCAAGCAGTGTGTGGTAACCACTATGGAAAGGGACGATATCGAAGATTAACTCTTCGCTTCGAAAGTTATCTGGAGTCGAAGTCAAGCACGTCGGTTAAGTCATCGGCCGTGGCAATTAAGTGGGTGGTGGGTGGGCTACGAATTCCTTCGTCGCCCGCTTCCCACTCGAGTCGGACATAGTTCGGCCAATAGTCTCCTGACAAGGAGAGAGACTTTAACGAGTTCAACACGTCACCAAAGGGCGAGTGCTGGAAGATATCCGCTACGGTGAACTCCATTACAGGAGCCCAACCAGGTTCGGCGGGCTCAGGAGCGCGCGGACTGGAACCCACAGCCGGATACGAGTCCGAGGGTTCAGTGTCACAGGCTTCTTTGGGGGCGAGGCCTGTGTTCGGCTCTACCGCCGATGAGTGCGCGACCTGCAGGGCGGGGTCCATCCACCCGTCCTTAGGCAGCGCGGTCTGCTCCGGATTTAGGTCCGGGGCTACCGTAGGGGCGACATCCCGAGCATTGTCCAACAGCAGGTCTAAGCCATGCTCATCGTGACTGTCCGGCGCTCCTGGCACAGGCCCGAATCCGTTGAAGATCAAGTCTCGGCGGATATCAGCCGTGTAGTTCAGGTTTTCGAACCTGACCTGGTGGCCAGGGGTGTAGCTGTCGATTTGCTCTAGTTGGCCAAGCGAATTGGCCCGTAGTGCGAAGCCGCCGAACACGAAGATTTGTTCGGGGAGAAAAGTCTCACCCTGGACCGTGTTGTTGATGATTGAAGGAGCCATCAGACCTTGCGGCGACGACATAGAGGAACTCTCAATGAAAGCACCAATGTCGGTGTCAAAACCGGTGGATCTCGGGTAGGGGGTCCTGATCTGTGCGTCTTAGGCTGATGGTAACAGGAGGCAAGGGACACAGTGTTTACCCAGGTTCGGGCCCTCTCGACGGAGGTAAAACCTTACTTCCTGCTTGATTGATATTCATGATATGAGTAGTACAAGAGTTGATCTACCACGAGATTGTAGAGGCTAAACCCTAGAAGCTAGCCTATGATGATTATGACTGTGATCGTCCTTCTAAGGACCAACCTCTTCGGTTTATATAGACACCGGAGAGGGCTAGGGTTTACATGGAGTCGGTTACAAGGAAGGAAACATAATATCCGGATCGCCAAGCTTGTCTTCCACGCAAAGGAGAGTCCCATCCGAACACGGAACAGAGTCTTGAGTCTTGTATCTTCACACTCCAACAGTCCGGACAGAGTATAGAGTCTGGCTGTCCGGATACCCCCTAATCTAGGACTCCCTCAGGCTCCTCCGTCACCAGCTTCTCGGCATCCATCTTCGCCCAGTGCACTTCCGTGTGGGCGAAGGCCCTGCACGCACCTTCAATGCAGACTGACCTCTTTATGGCTTCAAGTCGCAAACATGCATTTACAAGCCGCTTCACGAGACTGAAGTAGCTGTTGGGCAAGGGCTCGGCAGGCCACATCTGGACTATAAGGTCCTTCATGGCCAGTTCGGCCGCCTTGTGCAATTCGACCAGTTGCTTCAGCTAGTCGCTCGAGGGCATCGGATGTTCGGTCCCAATATATTGAGACCAGAACAACTTCTCTGTCAAGCTCCCTTCTTCGGCCCGGTAGAACTCCGCAGCATCTGATATGTTGCGCGGCAGATGTGCGAACGCTCCTGGAGAGCTCCGAATTCAGGTAAGTAAAAGGAAAGTCTCCTTTACATGCTTGCTTTGCATAATGAATGCCTTACCCGCCGCTATCTTCTTGGCCGCCTGAATCTCCTGGAGGGCCCTTTGGGCTTCGGCTTTGGCGTCTCGCATGCTCTGGAGGGCATCAGCAAGCCCGGACTCTCGCGTCTTAGAGTCACGCTCCAAGGACTCATATTTCTTGATGAAATCCTAGAGCTCTTGCTGGACCTCGCCGACACGGGCCTCTTGCTTCTCGCGCTCAGTGCGCTCCTTGGCCGCTTTGTCTTCGGCCTCGGACAATGCCTTCTTAAGGGCCGCCACTTCGGTCGAGGCCCCTATTAAAGTTCATGACGCTTCTATGAGCTGAAACCATTTTTTCTTTATCAATATATAGACGGGGTATCGCTTACCTTTTTTCTCCTCGAGCTGCCTCTTCACAAGGCCGAGCTCTTCCTCGGACCGCTCCAGGTCCCCCTTCAGTCTGGAGACCCCCCGCAGTACAAGCGGCAGCGGCCAATAGCGACGCCTGCTTATTCACATAGACATGTTCTGATTAGACTCCTGCGGATGTTATTTGATCCTCTGTTCGGCCTTTCTTTCCGAACACCAAACAGAGCATCAGGGGCTACTGTCTATACCGTGATACTTTTCTACAATTTTATTACTTACCTCAAAGCCCGTCAGGAGGCTGGCGCAGGCTTCGGTCAATCCGCTTTTGGCGGACCGGACCTTCTCAATCACCATACTCATAAGAGTACGGTGTTCTTCATCAATGGAAGCGCCTCCAAGTGCTTCCAGCAAGTTGTCCGATGCCTCTGGATGGACAGAGGTCATCGGCACGGGCGGTTCACCCCCCTTAGGGAGAGGCTGCCTGCCCGTATCCGGAACCACTGGGGTTCCGGAGCAGTATCCGGCTGGGGGCCAAACTTGTTGCGTCCCCCGTCATCAAAATCCATGGAGGTCTTCCCTCCCATCTACCCGGCGTCTGGGATTTCACCTTCAGGCGTCTCTAGAACTGTCTCCCCCTGGTCCGGCATCCTTTGAGACAACACCTCGGTGTCATCCACGGGCTTGGGGGAGGAGGCAGTCGGGAGTGAATCACTATTCATCGCCGACAGGCCTAGAGAGCCATCCGAAGAGGATACGTCAATGTGGGCTTTGGCCGGACTGCACGAGCATGTTTGTCATGATAAGAAGCAATAAAGCAAAACATACCGGAAGTATTATAGTATCCGGATACTTACAACTTCGCCAGGGGCTTGGCCCTGGGCAGCCACTCCTCGCCGTTGTAGGCGGCTGTGGTGGAGTGGTCCGGAGGGAGGGTCTTTCCTTTCTTGGACCCTTTGGCCTCCCCAGACGGGGCGGCCTTCCTTTTCACTCCCCCCCCCCGGTTGGGGGGGAGGGATTCCTCTTCCTCCTCCTTGTTTTCGTTGGAGGAGCGCGCCTCGGTGTCTTCGGACGATGAATCCTATACAACCTTGCACCGGAGACCTTTCCTGGTCCCCACGGCCTTCTTCTTGGCCTTCTTCTCCGGCACCTCATAGGGCGCCGGAAACAGCATCTCTGTTAAGAGAGCCGATGCTGGATCTTCGGATAGTGGAGCTGGACAGTCAATCCGCTCCGCTATCGCTACCCAGTCCTGTTAAATTGGCATGGGGGTTTATATTCCTCCCGCGGATGTGCTAGTACAAGGCATGTCTTGCAAAATATGAAAACTTACCAGATTGGCGAGGCGCTTTGTGCTGAGTCCGCGATCCTCGGTTATGGGAGGTGGTACCTCAGTGGTCTTGAACAGCACCTTCCAGACATCTCCGTGCGTCGTGTCGAAGAGCTCTTGCAGCACCTGGTGTCCGGCTGGGTCGAACTCCCACATATTGAAAGCCCGTCTTTGACATGAAAGGATCCGACGGAAGAGCATGACCTGGACCATGTTGACGAGCTTGATTTTCTTGCTTATCATATTTTTGACGCAGGTCTGAAGTCCGGTCAGCTCCACCAATGAGCCCCAGGCAAGGCCCTTCTTTTCCCAGGAGGTGAGCCGCATGGGGATGCCGGATCGAAACTCGGGGGCCGACGCCCAGTTGGTGTTGCTCGGCTCGGTGATGTAGAACCACCCCGATTGCCACCCCTTCATGGTCTCCACATAGGAGCCTTCGGGCCAAGTAACATTGGGCATCTTGCCCACCATGGCGCATCCGCACTCCGCTTACTGGCCGACCACCACCTTCGGCTTCACGTTGAAGGTCTTCAGCCATAGGCCGAAGTGGGGCGTAATGCGAAGGAAGGCCTCGCACACGACGATAAACGCCGAAATGTTGAGGATGAAATTGGGGGCCAGATTACGGAAGTCCAGCCCGTAGTAGAACATGAGCCCGCGGACAAATGGGTGGAGGGGAAATCCCAGTCCACGGACAAAGTGAGAGAGAAACACTACCCTCTCCTGAGGCTTCGGGTAGGGATGATCTTCCCTTCAGTAGGGAGCCGGTGCGCAATGTCTGCGGCCAGGTATCCGGCCTCCCGAAGCTTTGTGATGTCCTCCTCCCTAACAGAGGAGGCCATCCACTTTCCTCTCGCTCCGGACATGCTTGGAATGACTTTGCGGAGAAGGATAAAGCTTGGGCGCTAGAGCTCGAGCGAGGAGGAATGGATGAGCAGAGGAAGAAGAAGGCGTGGATGGATAAAGGTGAATCCTTATCTCTTTATAAAGGTGGTAGAAACCATGCGCCTCCCCACTTGCCCGATAAACTCACTTGTTCCCCAAGCATTGTGTTAATGGCGTGGTTGGGTTACCCACACCCGTATTGATGAGAATCCCGTGATAAAGGGGACACAATCTCTGCTTCGACAAGACGTGCCAGTGAAACCGCCTCGCAATATGTGCAGCAGCAGGTTAAGAAAACGGATCGAATAATGATCGGGTCGTGGCGTTATGTCATGCTGTGAAAAGTTGTCAGCAGATTAGATTTGTGGAATATTGTACTCTCTATGGTGGTATGTGGAATTTGTTTTGCAGAGCCGGACACGATCTTCATGTTTAAAGATCTTCTATGGGATTTTGGAGAAGAACCCGCCTTGCAATGCCAAAGACAATCTGCGCGTCGGACTCATCATCATTGAAGCCTGGTTCAGGGGCTACTAAGGGAGTCCTGGATTAGGGGGTCCTCGGACAGCCAGACTATGTACTTGTGCCAGACTGTTGGGCTATGAAGATACAAGATTGAAGACTTCGTCCTGTGTCCGGGTGGGACTCTTCTTTGCATGGAAGGCAAGCTTGGCAATTTGGATATGTATATTTCCTTCTCTGTAACCGACTCTGTGTAACCCTAGCCCCCTCCGGTGTCTATATAAACCGGAGGGTTTAGTCCGTAGGACAGGAACAATCATAATCATAGGCTAGCTTCTAGTGTTTAGCCTCTACGATCTCGTGGTAGATCATCTCTTGTAATATTCATTTCATCAATATCAATCAAGCAGGAAGTAGGGTATTACCTCCATCGAGAGGCCCGAACCAGGGTAAACATTGTGTCCCCCGCCTCCTGTTACCATTAGCCTTAGACGCATAGTTCGGGCCCCCCTACCCGAGATCCACCGGTTTTGACACCGACACCCCCCAATACTAGCCATAAATGCATCAAAATAAGCAAACAACACACGAAAAACAGAATCTGTCAAAAACAGAACAGTCTGTAGCAATCTGTAACTTCTGAATACTTCTGGAATCTAAAAATCCTACCAAAATAGGAAATCCTGGGGAATTTGTCTATTGATCTACAGCAAAAATAATCAATGCAAAAGTACATTTCTATGATTTACTAAAATTAGTTTCGTGCGCGCAAAAGTTTCTGTTTTTCAGCAGAACCAAATTAACTATCACCGTAGGATATCCTATAGGTTCTACTTGGCACAAACACTAATTAAAACATGAAAACACATCTAAACAGAAGCTAGATGAAATATTTATTACTAAACAGAATCAAAAAGCAAGGAACAAAAATAAAATTGGGTTGCCTCCCAACAAACGCTATCGTTTAACGCCCCTAGCTAGGCATAAGATTTCAACGATGCTCACACGAAAGACAAGAATTGAAGCACAAAGAGAGCATCATGAAACACGTGACAAACACATCTAAGTCTAACATACTTCCTATGCATAGGCATCTATAGTAAAACAAATTAGCAAGACAAGCAAGATCTAGCATATGCAAGGAAGAAGAAAGAAATATTAGCAATCTCAACATAACTAGAGGAAATTTTGTAACATGAAAATTTCTACAATCATATGTTCCTCTCTCATAATAATTACATGTGTGATCATAAGAAAATTCAACAAAATAGCTATCACACAAAATATCTTCAACACGATCCACATGCATGCAAAGTAGACACTCTTCCAAAATAGTGGGGTTAACATTAACTAAAGTCATGACCTCTCCAAACCCACTTTTCTCAAAAATTTCATAAGATTGAACATTCTCCAAATATGTGGGATCTAAAGTTGACTCTTCCAAACCCACTTTCAATAATATTGCAAACACTATTATCAATCTCATATTCATCATGGGGCTTAAATAAATTTTCAAGATCATAAGAAGAATCACCCCAATCATGATCATTGCAACAAGTAGTAGACATAGCAAAACTAGCATCCCCAAGCTTAGGGTTTTGCATATTATTAGCACAATTGACATCAAGAGAATTTGTAGTAAAATCATTTCAATCATGCTTTTTATCGAAGGAACTACCAAGTATGGGTGCAATAGCAACGATCTCGTGTTTAACATAAGGAACTATAGCAAATTCATCTTCATTAACATTGGCATCATGGCCACAAGAATAGCAAGCATCATGTTCATCAAGGGATATTTTAATCAAATCATCGGAATCATCATTATCTATAGATTCATGCATATCATTATTTTCTTCCAAAGCAACGGTCATTCTCTCAATAAATTCTTTGACATAGACATTATGAGCATAGTTTTCATAGCAATATTTAAGTATGTCAAAATTTTCAGATTCGTAGAGAGTAATATCATACTTTTCAATCAAAGAAGCAACTTCATAAGCACCCTTAAAAGCAACAAATTCTTCAATTTGTTCGATATCATAGTAACTATAAACACCCTTTGCACAAGAAGATAAGATCTCATTTTCATTAAACTCACATAGGTAGGGAAGGTGTTTTTTAGGGTTCTTAGAGCAACAAGTAAAATCATAAATTTCACAAAGATTACAAGCATAACATAGCAATCTGTTTATTTGATCCCATAAGAGTCTCCCTTTTTCAGTCAAACAGTGATGCACAAAATGAGCATGCTCATTTAAAGATTTCCAATCAACTAGACTAGTTGGGGTTTCAGCACGAGCGCATAAGGATCAAAGATGATCCAAGTAGAACACTTTAAGTGGATCCATATCAATAGATTTTTAGCAAGCAAAGATGCAAGCAAATAGAAGGCACATGGTAACACAAGATTGAATGGAAGAAGGGCGAAGAAAATAGCAAGGGTGAAGTGGGGGAGAGGAAAACGAGAGGCAAATGGCAAATAATGTAATGCATGGGAGATGAGTTTGTGATGGGTACTTGGTATGTCTTGACTTGAGCGAAGACCTCCCCGGCAACAGTGCCAGAAATCCTTCTTGCTACATCTTGAGCTTGCGTTGGTGTTCCTTGAAGAGGAAAGGGTGATGCAGCAAAGTAGCGTAAGTATTTCCCTCAGTTTTTGAGAACCAAGGTATCAACCCAGTAGGAGGCTCCTCAAAAGTCCCACGCACCTACACAAACGAACAAGAACCTCGCAACCAACGCAATAAAGGGGTTGTCAATCCCTTTACGGACACTTGCGAAAGTGAGATCTGATAGAGATAATATGATAAGATAAATATTTTTGGTATTTTTATGATATAGATTGAAAAATAAAAGATGCAAATAAAAGTAGATTGAAAACTTATATGATAAAAGATAGACCCGGGGGCCATAGGTTTCACTAGTGGCTTCTCTCAAGATAGCTTAAGTATTATGGTGGGTGAACAAATTACTGTTGAGCAATTACGGTGGGTGAACAAATTACTGTTGAACAAATTATCTAGGCATGATCATGTATATAGGCATCACGTCCGTGACAAGTAGATCGAAACGATTCTGCATCTACTACTATTACTCCACACATCGACCGACTCCTGCCTGTATCTAGAGTATTAAGTTCATGAAGAACTGAGTAACGCATTGAGAAAGATGACATGATGTAGAGGGATAAAATTATGCAATATGATATAAACCCCATCTTTTTATCCTCGATGGCGACAATACAATACGTGCCTTGCTGCCCCTGCTGTCACTGGGAAAGGACACCGCAAGATTGAACCCAAAGCTAAGCACTTCTCCCATTACAAGAAAGATCAATCTAGTAGGCCAAACCAAACTGATAATTCGAAGAGACTTCCAAAGATAACTTAATCACACATAAAAGAATTCAGAGGAGATTCAAATATTTCTCATAAATAAACTTGATCATAAACCCACAATTCATCGGATCTCGACAAACACACCGCAAAAAGAGTTACATCGAATAGATCTCCAAGAAGATCGAGGAGAACTTTGTATTGAGATTCAAAGAGAGAGAAGAAGCCCTCTAATAACTATGGACCCGAAGGTCTATGGTAAACTACTCACAACTCATCGGAGAGGCCTTGGAGATGATGTAGAGGCCCTCCATGGTCGATTCCCCCTCGGCGGAGCGCCGGCGAAGGCTGCAAGATGGGATCTCGCGGATACATAAGGTTGCGGCGGTGGAAATAGTTTTTCGTGGTGCTCCTGGATGTTTTCGGGGTACTTGGATATATATAGGAGGAAGAAGTAGGTCGGTGGATGCTTGAGGGGCCCACAAGGGTGGGGGCACGCCCACCCCCAGGGGGCGCGCCGGGCACCCTTGTGGCCGCCTCGTTTGTTGCTTGCGTCCACTCCAAGTCCCCTGGGTTGCGTTTGTTCCAAAAAGATCGCTCCCGAAGGTTTCATTCTGTTTGGACTCCATTTGATATTCCTTTTCTTCGAAACACTGAAATAGGCAAAAAAAACAGCAATTCTGGCTGGGCCTCTAGCTAGTAGGTTAGTCCCAAAAATGATATAAAAGTTTAAAGTAAAACCCATAAACATCCAAAACAGGTAATATAATAGCATGGAACAATAAAAAATTATAGATACGTTGGAGACGTATCATATATTCCAATGATGGGCTTCCTCAAAATGCCCTAGGTCTTCGTGAGCAAGCGAGTTGGATGCACACCCACTTAGTTTCTTTTGTTGAGCTTTCATACATTTATAGCTCTAGGTCATCCGTTGCATGGCAATCCCTAATCCTCGCATTGACATCAATTGATGGGTATCTCCATAGCCCGTTGATTAGCCGCGTCGATGTGAGACTTTCTCCTTTTTGTCTTCTCCACACAACCTCCATCATCATATTCTATTCCACCCATTGTGCTATATCCATGGCTTACGCTCATGTATTGCGTGAGAGTTAAAAAAAGCTAAAGTGCGTTAAAAAGTATGAGCCAATTGCTTGGCTGAAATCGGGGTTGTGCATCATGGGATTATTTTGTGTGATGAAAATGAAGCATAGCCTAACTATATGATTTTGTAGGAATAAGCTTTCTTTGGCTATGTTATTTTTATAAGACATGATTACTTGTTAGTATGCTTGAAGTATTACTATTTTTATGTTAATATGAACTTTTATTTTGAATCAATTGGATCTGAACATTCATGCCACAATAAAGAAAGTTACATTGAGAAATATGCTAGGTAGCATTCCACATCAAAATTTTTGTTTTTATCATTTACCTACTTGAGGACGAGCAGGAATTAAGCTTGGGATGCTTGATACGTCTCCAACGTATCTATAATTTTTGATTGTTCCATGCTATTATATTACCTATTTTGGATGTTTAAGGGCTTTATTATACACTTATATATTATTTTTGGGACTAACCTATTAACCGGAGGCCCAACCCAAATTGTTGTTTTTGCCTATTTCAGTGTTTCGCAGAAAAGGAATATCAAACAGAGTCCAAACGGAATGAAACCTTCGGGAGAGTTATTTTTGGAACAAACGCAATCCAGGAGACTTGGAGTGGACGTCAAGGAACAAACGAGGAAGCCACGAGGCAAGAGGGCGCGCCCTAGGGGGGTGGGCGCGCCCCCCACCCTCGTGGGCCCCTCGTGGCTCCCATGACCGACTTCCTTTGCCTATATATATCTAAGTACCCTGAAAACATCCGGGAGCACCA
The DNA here is from genome assembly GCF_002162155.2 of Triticum dicoccoides. NCBI lineage: Eukaryota > Viridiplantae > Streptophyta > Magnoliopsida > Poales > Poaceae > Triticum > Triticum dicoccoides. Next base: position 142,967,594 of record NC_041391.1, read on the forward strand.
CGAAACCCTATTTCCACCGCCGCAACCTTCTGTACCCGTGAGATCCCATCTTGGAGCCTTTTCCGGCTCTCCGCCGGAGGGGGAATCGATCACGGAGGGCTTCTACATCAACGCCAAAGCCTCTCTGATGAAGTGTGAGTAGTTTACTGCTACGTCTTGAGCTTGCGTTGGTTTTCCCTGAAGAGGAAAGGGTGAGGCAGCAATAGTAGAATAAGTATTTTCCTCAGTTTTTGAGAACCAAGGTATTAATCCAGTAGGAGGCTCCTCAAAAGTCCCACGCACCTACACAAACAAACAAAGAACTCACAACCAACGCAATAAAGGGGTTGTTAATCCCTTCACGGCCACTTGCGAAAAGTGAGATCTTATAAAGATAGTATTATAATATAAATATATTTTTGGTATTTTATAATATAGATGCAAAAAGTAAAGATGAAAATAAAAGTAGATTGGAAGCAAATATGATAAAAGATAGACCCGGGGGCCATAGGTTTCACTAGTGGCTTCTCTCAAGATAGCATAAGTATTACGGTGGGTGAACAAATTACTGTCCAGCAATTGATAGAAAAGCGAATAATTATGAGATTATCTAGGCATGATCATGTATATAGGCATCACGTCCGTGACAAGTAGACCGACTCCTGCCTGCATCTACTACTATTACTCCACACATCGACCGACTCTTGCCTCCATCTAGAGTATTAAGTTCATAAGAACAAAGTAACACCTTAAGCAAGATGACATGATGTAGAGGGATAAACTCATGCAATATGATATAAACCCCATCTTTTTATCCTCGATGGCAACAATACAATATGTGCCTTGCAACCCTTTCTGTCACTGGGTAAGGACACCGCAAGATTGAACCCAAAGCTAAGCACTTCTCCCATGGCAAGAAAGATCAATCTAGTAGGCCAAACCAAACTGATAATTCGAAGAGACTTGCAAAGATAACTCAATCATACATAAAAGAATTCAGAGGAGATTCAAATATTTCTCATATATAAACTTGATCATAAACCCACAATTCATTAGATCTCGACAAACACACCACAAAAAGAGTTACATCGAATAGATCTCCACAGGAGAGGGGGAGAACATTGTATTGAGATCCAAAAAGAGAGAAGAATCCATCTAGCTAATAACTATGGACCTGAAGGTCTGTGGTAAACTACTCACAACTAATCGGAGGGGCTATGGTGTTGATGTAGAAGCCCTCCATGGTCGATTCCCCCTCCGGCAGAGCGCCGGCGAAGGTTCCAAGATGGGATCTCGCAGATACAGAAGGTTACGGTGGTGGAAATTGTGTTTCGTTGGCTCCCCGGATGTTTTCGGGGTACGTAGGCTTATATAGGAGGAAGAAGTACGTCGGTGGCCGCCCGAGGGGCCCACGAGACAGGGGGGCGCGCCTATAGGGGGGCGCCCTACCCTCCCGTGGCCGCCTCGGCTGCTTCTTGACTTGCACTCCGAGTCCTCTGGATCATGTTCGTTCCAAAAATCACGCTCCCAAAGGTTTCATTCCGTTTGGACTCCGTTTGATATTCCTTTTCTTCGAAATACTGAAATAGGCAAAAAAAAACAGCAATACGGGTTGGGCCTCCGGTTAGTAGGTTAGTCCCAAAAATGATATAAATGTGTAAAATAAAGCCCATAAACATCCAAAAGGGGTAATATAATAGCATGGAACAATAAAAAATTATAGATATGTTGGAGACGTATCAAGCATCCCCAAGCTTAATTCCTGCTCGTCCTCGAGTAGGTAAATGATAAAAACAGAATTTTTCATGTGGAATGCTACCTAGCATAATTCTCAATGTAATTTTATTTATTGGGGCATGAATGTTTAGATCCAAATGATTCAAAATAAAAGTTCATATTGACATAAGAAATAGTGATACTTCAAGCATACTAATCAAAGTAATCATGTCTTCTCAAAATAACATGGCCAAAGAAAGTTATCCCTACAAAATCATATAGTCTGGCTGTTGCTCTATCTTCATCACACAAAGTATTTAATCATGCACAACCCCGATGACAAGCCAAGCAATTGTTTCATACTTTAATAATCTCAAACTTTTTCAACTTTCACGCAATACATGAGCGTGAGCCATGGACATAGCACTATATGTGGAATAGAATGGTCTTTGTGGAGAAGACAAAAAGGAGAAGATAGTCTCACATCAACTAGGCGTATCAACGGGCTATGGAGATGACCATTAATAGATATCAATGTGAGTGAATAGGGATTGCCATGCAACGGATGCACTAGAGCTATAAATATATGAAAGCTCAACAAAAGAAACTAAGTGGTTGTGCATCCAACTTGCTTGCTCACGAAGACCTAGGGCATTTTGAGGAAGCCCATCATTGGAATATACAAGCCAAGTTCTATAATGAAAAATTCCTACTAGTATATGAAAGTGACAACATAGGAGACTCTCTATCATGAAGATCATGGTGCTACTTTGAAGCACAAGTGTGGAAAAAGAGATAGTAGCATTGTCCCTTCTCTCTTTTTCTCTCATTTTATTTTTTTCTTTTCTTCTTTCTTTTTGTCTTTTTTTCTCTTTGGCCTTTTTTGGCCTTTCCCTTTTTTTTCTCTTTTCCTTTTTTTTCTTTTTGTAAAGTCCGAAGTCTCATCCCGACTTGTGGGGGAATCATAGTCTCCATCATCCTTTCCTCACTGAGACAATGCTCTAATAATGAAGATCATCACACTTTTATGTATTTACAATTCAAGAATTACAACTCAAAGCTAGAACAAGATATGACTCTATATGAATGCCTCCGGCAGTGTACCGGGATATGCAATGAATCAAGAGCGACATGTATGAAAATTATGAAGGTGGCCTTGCCACAAATACGATGTCAACTACATGATCATGCAAAGAGCAATATGACAAAATTAATGCGTGTCATATGAACGGAACGGTGGAAAGTTGCATGGCAATATATCTCGGAATGGCTATGGAAATGCCATAATAGGTAGGTATGGTGGCTGTTTTGAGGAAGGTATATGGTGGGTGTATGGTACCAGCGAAAGTTGCGCGGCACGAGAGAGGCTAGCAATGGTGGAAGGGTGAGGGTGCGTATAATCCATGGACTCAACATTAGTCAAAAGAACTCATATACTTATTGCAAAAATCTAGAAGTCATCAAAAACAAAGTACTACGCGCATGCTCCTAGGGGGATAGATTGGTAGGAAAAGACCATCGCTCGTCCCCGACTACCACTCATAAGGAAGACAATCAATAAATAAAATTGTGCTCTAACTTCATCACAAAGCGGTTCACCATACGTGCATGATAAGGGAATCACAAACCTCAACACAAGCATTTTTCATAATCACCTCAACTAGCATGACTTTAATATCACTACCTCCATATCTCAAAATAATTACCAAGTATCAAATTGATCATAGCATCCAATTCACTTTCTATGATAGTTTTTATTATACCCAACTTGGATGCTCATAATTCTAGGACCAAATTTGTAACCATAGCAAACACCATGCTGTTCTAAAAGACTCTAAAAATAATATAAGTGAAGCATGAGAGACTAGCATTTTCTTCAAAATTAAGCCACCGCCGTTCTCTAAAAGATATAAGTGAAGCACTAGAGCAAAAACTATCAAGCTCAAAAGATATAAGTGAAGCACATAAAGTATTCTAGCAAATTCTAATCAAGTGGGCTTCTCCCAAAAGGTGTGTACAGCAAGGATGATTGTGGTAAACTAAAAAGCAAAGACTAATATAATACACGACGCTCCAAGCAAAACACATATCATGTGGCGAATAAAAATATAGCTCCAAGTAAAGTTACCAATGAACGAAGAGGAAAGAGGGGATGCCTTCCCGGGGCATCCCCAAGCTTAGGCTTTTGGCTATCCTTAAATATCTTGGGGTGCCATGGGCATACCCAATCTTATGCTCTTGCCACTCCTTATTCCATAGTCCATAAAAGCTTTACCCAAAACTTGAAAACTTCACAACACAAAACTCAACAGGAAATCTTATAAGCTCTGTTAGTGAAAGAAAACAAAACCACCACATAAGGTACTGTAAGAACTCATTCTTTATTTATTTTGGTGTTAAACCTATTGTGTTCCAACTTCTCTATGGTTTATAAACTATTTTACTAGCCATAGATGCATCAAAATAAGCAAACAACACACGAAAAACAGAATCTATCAAAAACAGAATAGTCTGTAGAAATCTGTAACTAACGCAAACTTCCGGAAATCTAAAAATCGTACCAAAATAGGAAGTCCTGAAAAATTTGTCTATTGATCAGAAGAAAAAAGAATCAACGAAAAAGCATGTTTCTGTGATTTAACAAAACTACATTCGTGCGCGCAAAGTTTCTGTTTTTCAGCAGAATCAAATCAACTATCATCATAGGTTATCCTATAGGTTCTACTTGGCACAGACACTAACTAAAAGATAAAAACACATATAAACAGAAGGTAGATGCAAGATTTATTACTAAACTGGAACAAAAACAAAAAAAACAAAGAAAATTGGGTTGCCTCCCAACTAGCGCTATCGTTTAACGCCCTAGCTAGGCATAAAAGCGAAGATAGATCTTAGTGCCATCTTTGGCACTAAATTCATAAGTATCTCGCATGATAGATTCATAAGGTAATTTGACTTTCTTTCTTGGAAAGTGCTCCATGCCTTTCTTTAATGGAAATTGGAATCTAATATTCCCTCCCTTCATATTAATAATCGCACCAATCGTTCTAAGGAAAGGTCTACCAAGAATAATAGGGCAAGAAAGATTGCAATCTATATCAAGGACGATAAAATCTACGGGCACCAAATTTCTATTTGCAACAATGATAACATCATTGATCCTTCCCATTGGCTTTTTAATGGTGGAATCCACAAGGTGCAAATTCAAAGAGCAATCATTAAGATCATGGAAACCTAGAATATCACATAAAGTTTTCGGAATCGTGGAAACACTAGCACCCAAATCACACAAAGCAAAACACTCATGATCTTTAATTCTAATATTTATAGTAGGTTCCCACTCATCATTAAGTTTTCTAGGTATAGAAACTTCCAAATTAAGTTTTTCATCATAATATTGCATCAAGGCATCAACGATATGTTTGGTAAAAGCTTTATTTTGACTATAAGCATGAGGAGAATTAACAACAGATTGCAACAAGGAAATACAACCTTCTAAAGAACAATTATCATAATCAAATTCCTTGAAATCCGAGATAGTGGGTTCAATACTATTTAAAGTTATGACCTCTCCAATCCCACTTTTACCAAATTTAGTATCAAGATCTAAAAACTCCAAATTTTTGGGATGCCTTCTTGGTAAAGTTAACTCATCTTCAGTCCCATAATTATCAAGATTCATATTGCAAAACAAAGATCTAATAGGAGACGCATCAATAACTTTAAGATCTTCGTCATTATTTTCATGGAAACTAGAAGAACACGCCTTTATAAAGCTATCTTTCTTAGCACGCAATCTAGCGGTTCTTTCCTTGCACTCATCAATGGAAATTCTCATTGCCTTGAGAGACTCATTGATATCATGCTTAGGGGAAGAAGATCTAAGTTTAAGAGAATCAACATCAAGCGAAAGTCTATCAACGGTCCTAGCCAAATCATCAACTTTGAGCAATTTTTCTTCAAGCAAGGCATTAAAATTCTTTTGAGAAATCATAAATTCTTTCACACTATTCTCAAAATAATAGGGCATCTTATTAAAATTGCCATAAGAATCATTGTAGGAATTTCCATAATTATTAGAGGAATTACTAGGGAACGGTCTAGCATTAAAGTTTCCTCTATAAGCATTGTTTCCAAAACTATTCCTACAAACAAAATTCACATCCATAGATTCATTATGTTCTCAATCAAAGTAGACAAGGGCATATCAATGGGATCAAGAGGAGTATTTCTAGTAGCAAACAATTTCATAAGTTCATCCATCTTTCCACTCAAAACATTGATTTCTTCTATAGCATGCACTTTTTTACTAGAAGATCTTTCGGTGTGCCATTGAGAATAATTAGCCATAATATTATCAAGAAGTTTTGTAGCATCTCCTAACGTGATTTCCATAAACGTGCCTCCCGCGGCCGAATCTAAAATATTTAGAAGCAAAGTTCAAACCGGCATAAAATTTTTGTATGATCATCCATAAATTCAAACCATGAGTGGGGCAATTGCGAATCATCAATTTCATTCTTTCCCAAGATTGGGCAAAATGCTCATGGTCAAGTTGTTTAAAATTCATAATATCGTTCCTAAGAGTGATAATCTTAGCGGGAGGAAAATACTTAGAGATAAAAGCATCTTTGCACTTGTTCCAAGAATCAATACTATTTTTAGGCAAAGATGAAAACCAAACTTTAGCACGATCTCTAAGTGAAAATGGAAATAACTTCAATTTAACAATATCATTATCCGTATCTTTCTTATTTTGCATATCACACAAATCAACAAAGTTGTTTAGATGAGTAGCAGCATCTTCACTAGAAAGGTCGGCGAATTGATCTTTCATAACAAGATTCAGCAAAGCAGTATTGATTTCACAAGACTCAACATCATTAAGAGGAGCAATCGGAGTACTAACGAAATCATTATTATTGGTATTCGAGAAATCACACAATTTGGTATTATCTTGCGCCATGGCAACAAGTAATCCAACACACAAGCAAACAGAAAAAGGCAAGCAAAAGAGAGATAGGGGAGATTGGGAAAGAGAGGGCGAATAAAACGACAAGGGTGAAGTGGGGGAGAGGAAAACGAGAGGCAAATGGCAAATAATATAAATGCGAGGGAGATGAGTTTGTGATGGGTACTTGGTATGTCTTTACTTGAGCGAAGACCTCCCCGGCAACGGCGCCAGAAATCACACGTTGGCGGGAGGTCAAATCTTGAGTTGACTTGGTGGAAGCCTCCCCGGCAACGGCGCCAGAAATCCTTCTTGCTACGTCTTGAGCTTGCGTTGGTTTTCCTTGAAGAGGAAAGGGTGATGCATCAATAGTAGCGTAAGTATTTCCCTCAGTTTTTGAGAACCAAGTATCAATCCAGTAGGAGGCTCCTCAAAAGTCCCATGCACCTACACAAAGAAACAAAGAGCTCGCAACCAACGCAATAAAGGGGTTGTCAATCCCTTCACGGCCACTTGCGAAAGTGAGATCTAATAAAGATAGTATGATAAGATAAATATATTTTTGGTATTTTATAATATAGATGCAAAAGGTAAAGATGCAAATAAAAGTAGATTGGAAGCAAATATGATAAAAGATAGACCCGGGGGCCATAGGTTTCACTAGTGGCTTCTCTCAAGATAGCATAAGTATTACGGTGGGTGAACAAATTACTGTCAAGCAATTGATAGAAAAGCGAATAATTATGAGATTATCTAGGCATGATCATGTATATAGGCATCACGTCTGTGACAAGTAGACCGACTCCTACCTGCATCTACTACTATTACTCCACACATCGACCAACTCCTGCCTGCATCTAGAGTATTAAGTTCATAAGAACAGAGTAACGCCTTAAGCAAGATGACATGATGTAGAGGGATAAACTCATGCAATATGATATAAACCCCATCTTTTTATCCTCGATGGCAACAATACAATACGTGCCTTGCAACCCTTTTTGTCACTGGGTAAGGACACCGCAAGATTGAACCCAAAGCTAAGCACTCCAAGTCCTCTGGATCACGTTCGTTCCAAAAATCACGCTCCTGAAGGTTTCATTCCGTTTGGACTCCATTTGATATTCCTTTTCTTCGAAATATTGAAATAGGCAAAAAATAGCAATACAGGCTGGGCCTCCGGTTAGTAGGTTAGTCCCAAAAATGATATAAATGTGTAAAATAAAGCCCATAAACATCCAAAAGGGGTAATATAATAGCATGGAACAATCAAAAATTATAGATACGTTGGAGACGTATAATTTACCACAGACCTTCGGGTCCATAGTTATTAGCTAGATGGCTTCTTCTCTCTTTTTGAATCTCAATACAAAGTTCTCCTCGATCTCCAAACTCTGCAATAACCTTGTTGTGTTCCTCATTTGTGTTGATGGGGATCAGGACGGATTTGTGAAAGTTAATGGTGAGCCCAACTGAATTGGCATAGTCCGTGAGGATGTTTTTTATCGTAGTCGCTTGTGTGCGTATGCTGGGAGAACAAGGATCGTGTCGTCAGCATACTGGATCACTGGATAGTCTATTTGTCCTGGGCAAGGAAAAGGTAGCCGGAGAAGCCCCTGTCTAAAAGCTTTATTGATTGCTGCTTGGAGGAGGTCGGCTGCTAGGATGAAGATGAGGGGGGACAGAGGATCGCCTTGGCGTACACCCTGTTTACAGTGGAAGGAACGACCTGGTACCCCATTGAGCAAGATTGATGATTTTCCTGATGAGAAGATGCATTTAATCCAGGCTAACCAACGATCATTAAAACCCATGTGCTTCGTAATGTCTAGCATGGATGTGTGATCTATGGTGTCGAAGGCTTTAGCGAAGTCCAGCTTTAATAACACAATCTCCCGTTTGGATTTTTGAAATTGATCAATGTATTGAAATGCCCATGCGAGACAATCCTGGATGGAGCGTCCCTTCAAAAACCCATATTGATTTCTGTGGATAACTCGCAGTGCAATTTTTTGAAGGCGATTTGTGAGCAGCTTGGTGATCATCCTGAGATAGCAATTTAGTAGAGTTATTGGCCGATAGTCACTAACGGTTGCTGGCGAACGCGTCTTTGGGATTAGGTGATGAGTCCTTCATTGATGCTTTTTAAATTTAGGATGCCTTCATAGAACTGGTTATGTAGCTCGTACATGTCATGTTTGATGATATGCCAGCAAGTTTTGAGAAAAGCCCCACATAAACCATCTGGGCCAGGTGCACGATCGCCTAGCATTTCTTTGATCACAACATCGATCTCATCGGTGGTGAATGGAACTGTGAGGGATTCAAGGCCAGGAGTAGGCATAATGAGTGTATTCAAGTCAAACTTCATCTCTGGCGGAGCAGCAGTACCAAGTCTTTCTTTGTAGGCATGAAACAACAGAGATTCTTTGCCATTGTGATCTTCCACACATGTACCATCCGGGGCCAGTAGCGATGACACATTGTTTCTTCGGTATCTCTCTCTGGCTAGGGCTTGGAATTTTTTTGAGTTTTCGTCACCGAATTTGACCCACCTGATGGTGCACCTTTTTTTTCTAGTACTGACGTTGGTAATCAAGAAGACGCAGTAGATGCTTCTTAATGCTTTTTCTGAAGTTTGCTTCAGGCACGGTAAGTGTCCTTTTATCCTCGAGATCATCCAGTTCCGTGAGTGTTTTGTTTGAGTTATCAATGGTGATGGAGAGTTTGGAGATGTTCTTACTCAAAATCTTAAGCTCACATCTCAAATGTTTGAATTTCCAGCAGATGGTACTTGCTGCATTAGAATTTTTGACTGGCTTGGCCCAGGCCCTTTGGACAACCTCCATGAAACCCGGGTGGAGGACCCAGTAAGCTTCGAAGCGGAAAACTTTACTCCTGGGAATTTTGGTCTCAATATTAACAACACAAGGTGTGTGAGCCAAGGTGGGTTTACCAAGAGGTTTAACCAAAGTGTTAGGATACGTAGTCATCCAATGGTTAGGAAACTTAACCATCTTTGATCAACGAGCTAGTGTAGTAGAGGCTTACTAGGGACACCGTATTTTGTCTATGTATCCACACATGTATCAAGTTTCCAGTTAATACAATTCTAGCATGAATAATAAACATTTATCATGAAATAAGGAAATATAAAATAACAACTTTATTATTGCCTCTAGGGCATATTTCCTTCATTTAGTTCTTCAGAATGTTTGTGTATATATTGATCGTCATTACCACTTGATACCTTTTGGTGAGAAAGGTGTAAGCAGGTTCATGAGGAGAAAACTCAAGATATGAAACATATTACTGTGGAGATTTGTGCTTTAGTGGAAAATTATGTCATGACATCCTCCCCTACTGCTACTCCCGGCCTTGGATTTTATAAAAACTCAATGTCGATGCATCTTTCAATCAAGATCTGCTTAGGGGCTTGATCCCACATGGAACACATGAATCGGACTTTTGCCTCTTGTAGTGAATTATGTATTTTTATGCCTGCAGATAATTGTAGACTTCAAGCAAAGTGAGGGAAGAAATAAAGTGAAATTGAGTAATAATGGTAATAGCATAAAAGTAAATAGAGAACAATAGCTAGAGTGACTGCTGGAACAACAAAGGAGTAAGGTGTTCTAAGTGCCAGTTCTTTTCCTGGCTTTTTTGGGCTTCCAGAATAAGCTGCCCCTACCCAGCTTATTCTAGAAGCCCAACCAAAATTTTCATTTTATAAGCCTACTAATCAAGTCTTAACTACTAGGATTCCAAAAAAATAAATTTGGTTGGGCTTCTAGAATAAGCTGTGTAGGGGGCAGCTTATTATAGAAGCCACCAAAAGAACTAGCCCTAAGGGAGTCCAGAATTCCCATTAGTATGTTTCTAGCGCACCTATGCATGGGTATAGTACGGTATGGATACTTTACCCACTCTTGATGGTTATGTTGTGCGAAGCTGGGTACAGAACACGTTCTACTCGAGGTAGACTCCATGCCATGCACGCCACCATCATAGTCTCCCCCATAGGGTTACAACTCATGATAATTAAGGGTTTACCCTGTGGACGCGGCCTCTCTAAGGGTTCTCCGTAACTCCCCTATCAATTGCAAAGGTTAGGAGCAAAGGCTTTTACCGTCACCTCGAATTACCTTCACATCCTAGCCCTTTACAATGATAGTGATATACTTCGTGGCCATAAGACTATTGCTAAGTGGGGCCCCTTCACAACATTCATGAAGCTATTAAACTAAGCATTCAACAGAGAATCTCACATCCAAAATAATGATTCAGATCCTACACATATCAAGACTCATCCATATCCCCAAGAACTATGGAGTCTACTCACACATGGAGACAACAAACATCATGTCAAGGGTGATGGAAAACATGGATGGGTGACACAAATAACACACAAGATGATCCACTAGGGTTCCCGATGTTACAGTGATAAGGATGTGGATGATGATGACAGTGGTGGTGGTGATGATGATGATAGTGGTGATGATGTTGTAGCCCCCTTGTGCATGATGAGAAAGATGACCGTCTTCTCCTTGTCAATCCTTCCTTCGGATGATCTCCGAAGGTTAGGGTTCTCTCTTCTGGACGAGTTTCTGGTCTCTCTGAACATCTGATCCCCGATCCAATTTCACGGGGTGGGAGTAGTCGATCAGGCGGTGGTGTTGACACTTCATATGACCAACCATGCGAGCGGGCGCGATCACATGGAATGCCATCTTTTGCTCTGGAAGCATGGCGATGACTCTTTCTTTGCCCTCCTTGCTTGATTCTTTTTAAGCCAGGTGATTATCACTTTAAGTACATGATTCCACTACCCTTTATGGAGATTTCCTCCTTATTATGCTAAGTGGCCCAAAAAGCGTTACCTGAGAGATTATCAATAAAAAGAGGTGCGTGAACGCGGTAAAATTCCACAAAGCCTACCATGTAGGCACGAAATACCTAGTAAAATTATCACATAAATTGGACTCATCGGGGCTCGGCTGGTGCAACCCTGAGGTGATACATGGAATTTCATTATCGTGGAAAATTGGAGAATTGATTATTGTGTTGATGGCCTATATAACGGCTAAAATTTTGGCACTGAGATTCGGGCTATCCTTTGCGCAAAAGGCATATTGCAACCTCCTTTTTTTTATTAACTCCGATTTGGAGAATATTGATACCATAAAAAATGGAGGGCATTCCCCGGAGGTGGCGGCGGCAATGTTTTACGGATGTTATTATATTTCTTGTGATTTTCTTCTTACTAGTCCTGAACATTGTACACGGAATGGGTTGAGGAGCCTTCGAGTGAAATTGTACCTCTCCTTATAGATAATGTAATGGTTATTTCAAATTAGTAAAGCTTTAATTTTTAAATATATATTAGATTTAACGATGAAGACATGTGAGACGATCTAACAACCATGATTTGTTTAGATACAATTATGAACATATAACTGCAATAAAAATGACTGCAATCCATTAGTTATAAAAGAGTCTGCTAAATAAATGGTTAAATGTTTTTGTTGTGATAATTTCTAGTGATCTCTATTTTTTTTCTTCTGTTTTGTGCTAACTAGTTTTCCTAGTTGCAGTCAGGTACGATTAAATAATAATATAAAAAATATATATTTTTAAATAATTAATCAAAAGGTTAAACATAAAGTAAAAAAATTAGAGTGCTTCTTATGTGTGAAACTGAACGGGCCATATATTAGCGTTTCTTATAAACCTAAGTGGCACATAAATAGAAGCATATGCATTATAATTAATAATTCATTCACCCAGATGGTCATAACAATTATTGTATATAGGCAATATATTGTAGGTTTATCTTATGCTTCTTAATTATGACACAAACGGCTCCATTCATCGGGCGGTACATGGGGCAAGTGTGATTCTACGAGTAGGTATTTTCATAATATAGTTGCAGTGTCGCAATTGTATTGATGTATGTGCATTGCTCCGCAGCCCCACGCTTCGGAGGATATCATGGCACCTTCAATGGTTGTAAGATAGTTGTTGGTGGACTTTGTCACATAGAATTTTTGATGATATGTCATACAATAAATAAGAAAAGAGAGGAAGGTTGTATGTATATGAATCAACACCCCTTACACAAGCTTCAGTGTAGAATGAGAGAGTACTTTATTTATTATCTCACATCCTATTAGGCAAACTAGATACAACCCATTGAATGTGTTGTATGTTAAGGTGTTGATTGATGACATGACATATTTTACCAACAAGCTAACATACAAATTGTTGGAGATGTCCTCGTGCGAGCCCTCGACCCCTGGTGGTGTGGTGGTGTCTACAAGGATAGTGGGTGGCGTTGGTGTTGTTGGTGCAATGCATGGTGGCCATGTCATAGGGTGACTTCTCTATGGTGCCAACGTGAGGGTGGACACCATGTGTCGGTCGACGCTTTATGACTTGTGTATCCATGCATTGGGCACCGTGTTATTGAGTAGGCGTCATCGACGGTGCATAGTGGTTGGTGGTGCCACTCCATACTAATTATACTGGTATGGAGGTGTTGTTGTTCATTCACACATTGCTCCATCCCACGTATCCCTACCGTCTCTCCGTTTGACGATGCCACAAACCACCTCGTCGCCCTGTATGTTTTTTGTCGTCGCTGGTCGCATGGCCGGATGGTTGTCCCTCCTTTCCCGCCGCCCTGCTGTCAACTCCTTTGAATCTCTGATGATGTTGGTCGTCCCGTCATCGCCTCCTCTGACGTTGCTGCCGCCGATGTCGACATCTTTGATGCTACTTCCCATTTCCAATTTTTCCCTTTCCTTTGTTTGCCGCCTCTTTTGGCCATGGGTGACGCGGCCACCGACTCGAAGCCTCTGCGACTAGACATGGGCACATAGCTTCCTCCCTTCCTCCCTTTGACACCAATCATCACATCGACAAAAAAAGAAGCAATCCCCACCTTCATGCCATTATAAGAATCATGGTGTCGAACATTGCATCGTAGAGTAAATTGTGTTACCAGCCGTTGTGCCCAACACTGAATAGATCCTTAAAGAATGCAAATAGACTGGGGTGACTTCTTTTGCACCATTTGAAAATGCATAAATAAATCCCAAATTATTTCCCCCCACTTTCCATTCTTCATTCTTCGTTCCACAACAAGCAACGCCATTAGCCCATCACACACACTACTAGGTATTCGCTCCCCCATCTACTAACTCCAACCAAACCTTAGCCCCTAATCCCGTCACTCTCCACCCGGGCGGATTAACGGCCGATTGGCCGCACGCCATGACCTCGGCGTGGCCGCCAATCGCGAACATCAGATTCAGTCTTTACCCCAAAACTTCGGCGACAAACTTCTGGAGGAGATCTTCCTCCACCCGCCCACCCCTGCCGCGCTTGCCCGCGCCTCCACTGCTTGCCCCCGTTTCCGCGGCATCATCACCGAGCGCTCCTTTCTCCACTGCTTCAGCAAATGCCATCCACCCCCGCTCCTCGGACTCAACGACGACAAAGGTGGCTTCCAACCCGCACATGCGCCCCCTCCTTCGCCCCGATCGCCCGTGCCCTCGCCGATGCCGCGGATTTCACATACTCCTTCATCCCCAAGCCCAGTGATGAAAGCTCCTGTTGTCCCCGCAGCGGCCGCGTCTGTTGACACCAAATTTTGGCACGGTCAATAACTTATTTAAGATGGCCTCAAATGGAGAAGTGATCTTCATGAAAGAGTTCCGTATTATCGATATGAACATCTTTGAAGTTTGGGTCATCGCAGTCCGATTTCATCTCGAAGGCCGAAACTATGCTCAAAGTACTAAGATCTTATATTCATAGTACAGTTTGGCTGATTAAGCCCCCAAGACGACCTCAAATGGAAACATTATCTACACGGATTGTCTTCGTCTCGTCGAAACGATCGATTTTGATATAAAAATTGTTCCAATCCGAGTTCGTATGCAAAAGTTAGAGCCATCGGAATACAGCCCTGTCAGGAGGCAAAAACTGGCGCGCCCCACCAGACACCCTGTCTGATGGGTAGCGCGAGGGATAGCCTGTTTTGCGCGACCAATTTGACCCTCAAGATGACCTCTGATCAAAAAACGTTCAACATTAAAGTTGTTCGTCTCGTCGAAACGGTCAAGATTGCTTTTGGGATCGTTTCCATCCGAGATCGTTTACCACCACAAAAAAGACCCGCAAGGTGCAGCCAGTTTAAACCAAACAGTTTTGGAAAGTTCGGACAAAACCAATCCGAATTTGACTAGGGTTTTGGACGTGAATCCAAGGTTTTTCCTTGCACGGGAAGTCCAGCCGCCTCTTATATACCTAAGGGGTGACGGCCGATTGAACAACACACAATCGATCAATCAATCTACCACTTTTTATCTTTTATCTTTTCTCCTTAACCCTAGTTCTTCTTCTTCCTCGTTCTTCGTTCGTTCTTCTTCATTGCAGGGCGGCGAACCTCGAGGCCCTAGGGGCGGTCAGGCCGACCTAGGGCAGTCCATAGCCGCTGCGCGCCCTGACGGGGTTCCTCCCGGGCGTGTGGGGTTTCGGGTCTTCAAAAGCACCCGTCGGATTGCTTGCGTACCGCGCATCCGGACGGGTCTCCTTCGACGTAAGTTGCAGTGTATCACCCTTGGCGTTGGAGGTACACGGTGACGTGTTCGTGTGCGAACAGCGTCCTCCTCGAGGGCAGCGCATCTGGGGAAATCATCACAAACCTCGTGGTGTGTGATCCATTGTAACGACGCTACGTGCTACTTCCACCCATACCTATGGACCTAGCACTGGCGGTCGAGGAGAAATCACGAGGATTCAAGCCCTTACTCGCACCCATTGGCAAGGACGAGGGTGTGACGACCTTCAAGGTGATATGGATGAACTCCGGGCGGAAGGAAGCGGAGAAGATCGCCGAGAGGCCGTTCGATAGAACGAAAAAGACAGCACGCACTGGATTTTTCCTCTCCTCACATGGTAATTTTCCTTCGGCCTTATTTTTGGGAATAAGATACTCCTTTTTTTAGGGAAAAAATACTCCTAAAATGTTGAACCAAAAAACCTCAAAAAAAAAAAAGTTGAACCAAACGAGGCACACGCCCTCCCGCCCGGAACCCTAGGAAATTCGTTTGGTTCTTTTTTTCCCTCGATCCGCCGTTCCATTCCCCACTCACCTCGTTCCAGGCTTCCAGCACACTCCCTAAAAAACTGCGGCGGCCCTGCTATCTCCGACGAAAACCCTAACCACGCTCGCAGCGCACCGCCCACTACCCCGTCCCCTGAGCGGCGGCCGATTGGCTGCTTTCCATGGCCTCGACGGCGGCGCCGGTCGCCGAACACCGGACTCAGTTGTTGCTCACAGACCTCGGCGACGAGCTCCTGGAGGAGGTTTTCCTCCGCCTGCCCACCCCGGCGGAGCTCGCGCGCGCCTGCACCGCCCGCGCCTCCTTCCGCCGCATCATCACCGAGCGCTCCTTCCTTCGCAGCTACCGCAAACGCCACCCGCCGCCGCTCCTGGGGTTCGTGGGTGAGGAAGGCGGCTTCCACCCCGCCCAGGCGCCCCACCCCTCCGCCCCGCTCGCCCGTGCCCTCGCCGACGCTGCCGATTTCACCTACTCCTTCGTCCCCCAACACGGCGAGGGGCACGTGTGGGTCCCGTGCGATGCCCGGGATGGCCGTGTCCTTCTCGAAGACGGACAAATTTGGGAGGCCTTCAGACACCTTGCCGTCTGCGATCCATTGTTTCGTGGCTACGCGCTGCTTCCACCCGTTCCCGGGAACCTGGCACTCCAGGAGAAAGGCCGCCCTGTAACCAATTCACTCATGCCCATTGCCGAGGATGAGGATGAGACATTGTTCAAGGTGATATGCTTGGCTAACTACGAAACCAAGCTGGTTGCATTTCTATTCTCTTCTGTCACAGGAGAATGGTGCATAGCCGCAACTGTCAGCTGGAGCTCTTTGGGCAGCCAGCCACAGATATGGCGAAACTTCAGAGGTTGCGATTACCGTGGCGTGTCCTGTTTTGACTGTGCGCGCGGCTCCTACTACTCAACATCGACTTTTAACGACAAGCTGCTTGTGTTGGACACAAGGAAAATGGAGTTTTGCACTGTCGATGATCGTACTGGCTACCATATGAACCTCAGATGTCTGCCTGGCCAGCACGAGGACGTTGTCGACATCTATGTGCCATCCCGATTCCGGCCTGGCCAGAGTAGAAGTCTGCCTCGCATTGTTGTGGGTAGAGAAGGAGCCCTTGAGATGTTTTCTCTCGTTGGTGATCACACTCCAAATGGCTCTTTTGATCTCTATCATACCACTCAGCAAAATAATGGCCAGTCTTCCAAGGAATGGCAGCTGGAGAATATTATACCGTTGCCCGGCAAGTATGACTATTTCACTGTGGGTGCAGCTGAGGGATTCTTATTCCTTGGAGCCACTACAGAAGATCAGCTGGACTTTGTTGAAAGCGTCCCTATGAGCTTGTTGACGACTGAGTGGAATGTAGATTATTTTGCATTGGATGTCAAGACTTCTGAACTTACTAAGGTTTGTAGGAGCAGGAGGCAATTCTTCCATAAAGAAGATGTTCACTGCTACTTTGGCTTCCCCCTGTCGTTGTCAAAACCGAGTATATGATGAAGTGGTAAGTTTATTTTGTTTATATTTGGCGTGCTTTGGGAACCGTGTGTTGGCCAGTTGGCCAGTGGCGCGCGTCCGTCTGCGTGCGCAGCCCGCCACCCGCGTTCGAGCCTAGGCTCCGCATGGTGTGAATGGGTTGTTTCTTCTTAATTAATTTGCCACAGGGGCTAATCCCTATTGGTCTAGTTTTAAGAACAGAGCAGTGGCCAAATTGGTTAGAGCATATGCCAATGAGAGCTCACGCATCCGTGCTCGAGTCGTGGCCTCCGCAGGATGCCTCACTTCTACCTAAACAGCATACAGATTTTGTTTTTTGTTTTTGTTTTGAAACGACGAGCTCCCTCGTCGATCTCTATTAGAGAAAAACAACATGTAGTTAAGGGAGGGAACTTCCCCCGTTAACCATGTTTTTTAATTTTTGGCGTGCTTCACTGTCCTAATTATGCATGCTGAGAGTTATTGTTTCATGCTATTTTGAGAACCTATCTAGCCATGAAAGGTGGTCATGATTTATTTTTGTCATGTTCGATAGTTGTCATGCAACCTGCCAGTTAAAGAAAACAAATTCATTTCATAGGAGGAAAGGCATCTCTATCGCACCAAATTTGCGTATTATGCTCATCAGTTAATGTTTGAGGGCCATTCACATTTTTGGAAAGGCTTTAATTTACCATTCACATCTTATGTTCCTGCTACTATTGTTGTATACTGCTTCCTAACTGAAATAAGAATATATGATGGCTATGGAACATTTGAAAGCATGAACCAGCAGCTTATGCATTTAGTTTTAAACTGTACTGTTTTTTCAATATTTTTTTTGGAAATTACTATTTTTTCAATTTCACTTGAAAGGCATTACTGTGAAACTATGGAAGCATATTTCTGTTGCATTTGGGTGACTTGCCTATTATGAGTTTTAACTTTTAACTGAATATATCTGCAGGGATCAACTCGCTTTGTTTCAGGGGTTCTTGTACTTGGGCCATGTATCTGATGCCTTTGATGAAATGGAGGATGGACATGATGGTGCTGAGAAATATGCTCACTAGATATAGCACTCAAGCCTTGGTATTATTCATTAAGAATTAGCCATCATGTACTTTCTATGGTTGTATTAGGCTTTTTTAAGCAAAGACATGTTGTAAACAAGCTGAATTTGTTGAACTCTATCTCCAATGAGAGTTGTACTGTACTTTTGTGTTGGAAGCATGACATTGTCTGTTTATCCTTGTTCAGTCATTAACCTGGTCATGTTTGCAGCCACATCATGCTCTGCTCAGCATGCTCATGCATCATCTTGCTTTTAAGATCTGATGATTAGTTACAGGTTATTGTTGCCCATGCTGTTTTCAGTGTCCGAGTGTTTTGTTTGGTGCCTTTTCAGAGTCAGGAAAGCAACAGTGATCATGTTCAAGTCGCATTTTGATTTTTGAGGCTTCTGCAAAAAAGAAAAACATGCTTCTTGCTTCATCCTATAACATTCAGATATCCTCATCTTGTAAGCGAGACACCTTACATTTCCTGGTTGATCCCACACATATGCCCATTGTTGTAGTGTTTATGCAGGACATGCTTTTTAATGGTTGCTGTCATGTTTATTGACTGCAAATACTCCACCTCTTATCCAGTTGGGCATGTCTTTGATTGAGAACACTTTTCTATAAGGCTGGGCAGCACTAGAACTTCTCCCCAATCATGCTTGTCTGATTTCGTTTGCAAGGGATAACTTGCAGAGCATGTCACAAGAAACGCACGAAAAGGAGTGACCCATTGGCACAAGTTGCCAACCACCGAGTGAGTCAACAGGTAGGTGACCAGAAACTCATCATATAATACTATACTGCATGCTGGTGCTTAAGAAAATCCATCCCACAGCCACTCTTCTATGTATATATGCTTGCCTGGCTCTGGCTGCTAATTATCATCTTCTTGCTTGTCGTTGCCGCCAGTGTTGCACCTTGAATCAAGATCCATCCATGGAGCCAATGCAAGGAAGAGTGCAGATGTGGATGCTCCTGTGGCTCGCCTTCTGCTTGCTCGAGCATTCGCATTCGCTGGTGTTCCCGTTCCCCATGCCGTTCTTTGCCCCTTCCTACACCAACCAGCAAGACGGTGAGAAGAATCTGCAAAACTTTTCTGAGTCTTGCAGTGCAATGCATGTATGCTAAGTCATTTTTTCCTCTTATTTTGCTGGTGCAGTTGATGCTGTGAACGAGCTGTACGCGTCACTGGGCTCGCCGGACCTCCGTGGCTGGGCTGCCTCGGGAGGAGACCCTTGCGAGGAGGCATGGCAAGGGGTGCAGTGCCTCGGCCCCAACATAACCGAAATGTTAGCTGTTCTTTTAGAATCTCTTGTACCATGCCGAGCTTCATGCACTAGCCAATCACAGAAAAGCTTTTTGTTGAAACTGACAGAGTACTCAAAGGCGCGGGTCTAGAAGGGAAGCTGAGCGAGGCACTCGGAAAGCTCACTGCTATTACAAGATTGTTTGTGAATTTACATCATATTTCAGTTCTACTTTCTGTCCACTACCACTTCAGTTTATTTATTGACATTGTTTTTGGATTGTGTTCATGCAGGGACCTGTCATCAAACAACCTCGGCGGTGAGCTGCCGGAGTCAATGGCAATGCTCAAATCCCTTTCAGCACTGTGGGTAGCTGAGTATTATGCTTCCTAATTAGTACTCCCTCCGTTCGGAATTACTTGTCGTGGAAATGGATGTATCTAGACGTATTTTAGTTCTAGATACATTCATTTCCGAGACAAGTAATTCCGAACGGAGGGAGTACTATGCAGTGATACTCTTTTCCTGGTAGTTTGTGGTTAAATGCATTGTTTTTCTGAATTTGCAATGTGCTGCAGGCATGTGCAGAACAACAGGCTAACCGGGACACTCGATGTGCTGCGTGATCTTCCCCTGAAAGACCTGTAATTGCTTTACCTATTTACACAGATACCTCCTTAGCTCATACTGTGAAATATGATGATCACTCTACTCCTTGACGAGATAACGTGCAAAATCCTGCATGTTGTTGAGAGGGAAAAAACATTTCCATGAAACAAAGGTCTGACTGCATTTCCCGCATGCCCATTCCTGAATCTTGATTATGTGACCGTTTACAGGAATGTGGAGAACAATCAGTTCGCAGGATCAATCCCAGAGAAGATGCTGAACATCCCAAAATTTCTGTAAGAACTCCATCCTCTCTTATCGAGATTCAAGAACCAAAAGAGCTTGGCTAACTGCTGCCTGCCTAACAAATCAATAATCTTGCCTGAATTTTCTGCAGAAGAAATGGCAACCATTTCACCATTCCGATCCCTGGTTCCTCTCCGACTCCGGCGACGTCGTCTCCTTCTCCAGCTGCACATCCTCACATTACTGTAATTCCAGCAGTTACTCCACAGGACACTACACACGGTGGGGCTCCTCGGAGGCACGCCAACAAGGTGTTTCCGGCAAAGGCTGCCGGATTCAGCATTCTCGCTGCCAGTTTATTGACCATTGCTGTCGTTGTAATCGTGTTCGCAACCTTGAGAAGGCGGCAGGAGATGTCCACTCGGGAAGGGCACCTGAGCGCAATTGTGAGGAGCGTGGCAATCTGGACAAGGAAGCCTCCTAAGCTAGGTGCAACTGCCAACCCTGACAAACAACACAGTACAGGTACATGAAAAACAATGCTGAAATTTTATCCTGAAAATTAAGAACCTACATATTCTGATATCAATGTCCATTGTTGTTTTGATCATTGAAGTCGCTGCAAATGACATTGTGGGGAGCACTCTGAGAGATTGCACAAAGGTGTCGGGTTTATCGGCACATACACCTCTCAAGAACTACAGCATGCCAAGCATTGTTTCAGATAAGAATGTTCAGCGGGGGTCAGAAGAAGGCAAACCCTCGACGGTTTCCTTCAAGTTCTTCACTGTTGCATATCTGCAACAGTGCACCAACAGCTTCAGCGCTGAGAATTTTCTGCGAGAAACTCGGTTCGGCAATATCTATCTTGCAGAGCGCCCAGAATGCAAGGTAAATTGAACTGTATGTAGAACTTTCATTCCTAATTGTATCATATTCAGTTTCTTTATAGTAGCAGAGTACCATCTCTTTTTCCTGTTGGAAACTTTGTGGTGTTATTGACATCATCTTCCCATGATCACATTTCTTCTAGTTTGCGGTGCTGAAGCTTCGCGACACGGCTACGAAAATGGCGGCTGACGTGTTTCTGGAGAATGTTCGGACCATCGCCGACCTTCGACACCCCAACATAGAAGAGCTTGTGGGTTGCTGCGTGGAGCACGGACAGAGGCTGCTCGTGTACAAATATTTCAGCGAACACACATTGGACGACATGATCCACCGCGGCAGCAGCGACACTGCCGATCCCGGCAACAAGTTCCTGTGGGAAGCTCGGATCGCCGTGGCCCTCGAGGCCGCCAAGGCTCTCGAATACCTCCATGACGGTGGCGGCGGCCAGGAGGGACATGTCGCCGTTGTCCACGGACATTTCAGGGTCCACGGACATTTCAGGCCGGAGCATGTCCTTGTCGACGGCGAGGCGCGGGTGCGCGTGTCCGGGTGCGGCCTCGCCCCGTTCGCGCCACCGTCAGCGTCAGGAACTACTACGGACTGGCAAGACGACGCACTGAGCTACGTCGGCCCGCCGGAAGAAGCCGCAACGACGGAGGCGGCCACAGGCCGCGACGTGTACTGCTTCGGTGTGGTGATGCTGCAGCTCCTGACGGGGCGCAGGCCCTACGACAATGTGCGGCCGCGAGGGGAGAGGCTCCTGGTGCCGTGGGCTGGCGCGCGGCTGCACGATCTGAGCGCTCTGCGCAGGATGGCCGACCCACGCCTCCGGGGCACGCCGGTGCCGGTCAGGTCCCTATCACGGTTCGCGGACATCATCAGCAGATGCGTGCAGGTAACTAAAGCTCGTCCTTACTTTGGTTTCTCGTTTTCTTGGGCTGCTGCGTTGTCGTCGTAATGGAGTTTGCCTACGTGCAGCGGGAGGCTGAGTTCCGGCCGGCGATGGCGGAGGTGGTGCAGGACCTAATGGGCGCCACCGCCACGGAAGAGGCGCACATAGCGGACGACTGCGGAGAGCTATCGCCGGTGACGGCAGAGTACCAACTTGGTGTGAACTGCTCGCTCTGATTGACATAGAAAACTGCCAAACATGTCCTCACCATCAGCATAGAATGCATCTATTGTACTCACTAAGCCATTTACTATGCTGCATTGCCTTTGATCTCAGGCTGGAAGCACTGTTTCAAGCAAATTATTTTTCCAGCAAAGGAGAATTCTTGGGTTTTATTTGGTTATAGGGTGCAACGCCCGGACGACACTTGAGGGCCCTAATAGCAAGCTATTCTGATGGACCCTCCCTGACACTTAGCCCACATATCAAACAGATACTGCACTTGATCTTAGCCAAAAGGTCGAGAAAGATATGATTTGAAACTTTGTCCTCCCTCTCCTTTTATGGCTTCTTGGGCCAACTCCACCACGTGTGCCGGCGAGGTGGGACTAAACGAAACTAAGAGTAAACTAAGAGTTGCAGTGAGTATTAACAAATTTGTACCTGCCCCCGTTGCGCCCGTTTCTTCGCTGCACGCAAACGGGCGCATACCCCCCGCGCCAGGCTGGGCCGGCCCATTTCTTCTTTTTCTGTTAAAACTGCATCAATCAAAAAAGCGTGAGGGCGGTGGCTCGAACTTGGGATGTTCCGTTTAGACATCAGCGCAGTTACCACTAGGCAAAGAACCACTTGCTGTTTGCAAACCTCTTTTGCCTCTTTTACTGTTTTTCCAGGTCGCGAGATTTTTTCTCCTTTTCCTGCTCTTTTTTCATTTTTCTTTTCTTTATTCCTTTTTATTTTTTTTCGTAAATGTGCAATTTTTTTATTCAAATTTGATCAACCTTTATCAAATTGATGATTTTTTTTAAATTCGATGAAAATTTTCAAATTCCATATTTTTTTAAAACGTGAACAATTATTGAAAACCTGAACAAAAAATTATATACGATGAGCAATTTTCAAATATACATTGAACATTTTTTTGGTGTACGATGAACAATTTTTAACTACACAGCAAACATTTTTGTGATATACATTGAAATAATTTAAAACATATTTATACATTCTTTTGATATAAGATGAACAACTTTTATACATTGAACATTTTTGTAATATAATCTGAACAATTTTTAACTACACATTGAACAATTTTATGATATGTGCTGAAAAACCATTTAAATACCCATTGAACATATTTTTATGTACAGTGAACAATTTAAAATTGTGAACAAAATTTTAAAAAGTGAATAAATTTGAAAAACTATGAACACATTTTGAAATCATGAACAAAAAACGAAAAATACATTTTTTAAAATTCCATGAACTTTTTTCAATTTCAATGAACTTTTTCTAGATTTCGATGAACCTTTTTCAAATTCGATGATTTTTTTTCCCAAATTTGATGAACTTTTTCCAACTTTGACGAACTTTTTTTCATATTCGATGACCATTTTTCAAATTCATTGAACTTTCTTGTAAATTCAAACAAAAAATTTTGATATTGATGAACTATTTGTCAAAATTGATGAACTTTTTTAAAATCAATGATTTTTTTAGTTCGTTAACCTTTTCAATTCGTGATTTATTTTGAAATCTGTGAATTTTTTCAAATTTCGTCCCGAAAAAATTATGTTTCCCAAAATCTGTGCGCAATAAATAGCGTGACATTGATTATTCTTAAATCATGCACGCTGAATATATCCATGATCGATTGGTTGCACTAGTGGTTAGTTGACTGGGACATGTACCGGAGGTCGCGTGGTTGATTCCTCACGGGAGCAACACTTTTTAGGGGTTTTTTTGTGGTATAGATGGGATTTTTTTTCGTGGTATAGAAGGCGTCTCGTGGGCCGGCCCAGCAGGCGCGGCTGTGAGCGCCAGCTTCCTGAACCGGCACCGGCGCTTAAGGCGCCGGTTAGGAGCTCCCCTCCTATACAGCGCTGCAGGCGCCGGTTGCTGCAACTGGCGCTCGCAGCAGCGTCTCGGTGGGCCGGCCCACGAGCGCGCAGCGCAAAGAAAACCCCCGCAAAAAATGCGTACGCTGCAGGATTCGAACTCACGCCATGACTGTGCGAAACCTTGAAGAATAGAAAGGTAGGCGCACTATTTATTGCGTGGTCCACTATAACGTTTAGATTTTTCAATTATTTAAAAACATGTTCACATATTTCAAAAATGATGTTCACGAACATGCAAAAAAAAAGTTCACCAAAATTAAAAAATGTTCAGGTAATCAAAAAAACTTCATGAATTCAAAAGAAGTCCATTACTCACAAAAATGTTCAATATATTTTGACAAAATTTGCAAACTCGAAAAGAGTTTACGAATTTCAAAAAAAAGATAACATATGTAAAAGATTGTGAGTTTGAAAAAAAGTTCATTAACTTTGAAAAAAAGTTTGTCTAATATGAAAAAAGTTCATGAAATTTGAAAAAGTTCAGAAGTGGAAACAAGTGCATCAATTTAAATTTTTCATCAAATTTGGGAAAATCTCATCCAAATTGAAAACAAAATCATCAAGTTTTAAAAAAAGTTCATCGAATTAGAAAAAAAGTTCACGATTTTCAAAACCAGTTCATCAAAAATGAAAACAGTTCATCAATTTGAAGAAAAAGGTTGATCAATTTGGAAAAAACGTTAATACTAATTAAAAAAAAGTGAATGGATTTTCAAAAACGTTCATCGAACTTGAAAAATAGTTCATAGAATTTGAAAAAAAGTTCCTTGAATATGAAAAAAAGTTAATGAATATTAATACAAAGTTCATCGAATATGAAAAAGTTCATAGAGTTTGAAAAAAGTTCATTGAGTTTGAAAAAAGTTCATCAAATTAGGAAAAAGTTCATTGAATTTGAAAAGAAGTTCATCGATTTTCAAGAAAAAAGTTCAGGAATTTGAAACAAAAACATCAAACCAGGAAGAAGGAAAAAAATAAACAAACAGAAACAAAAAAGGAAAAAAGGAAAAAGGGAAAAGAAAAAAAAGGAAAGAAGTCATGAACAAAAACCAGAAAAGTATGTAATGCGACAGTTCAGTGAAGTAGGCGTAGTGGTTATCGTAGCTTTGCCCAATGTGGAGATCGCTGGTTCGATACTTGGTTGGTGTGCCTTTTTTGCTGTTTGAAACAGAAATGCCGAGCAAACGCACACAGGAGCGAGCGGGATCACATGTACTGGGCCGGCCCAATTACGTGATTCGGTTTTAGGAACCTTCTAGCAGTTCTGTCTGGTTTTATGCATCTTGGGAACCTCCCAGAAGGTTCTCTGAACCGGTTTTTGTCTGTTTTTTCCCTTGTGTTTTCTTTTTCGGTTTTTTCCCTTTTCTGTTTCTCTTGTATTTTCTTTTTTCAACAAATGTTCAGAAATTTGAAAAATGTTCGCATTTTAAGTTTTTTTTCACAAATTAAGGAAATTTAAAAAGAAATCCATTTAGAAAAAAGTGTTCACAAATTTTTATAATTTTAATGTTTTCAAATTTTTTCCGCAATTTCAAAAAATGTTCGGAAACTTGAGAAAATGTTCCAGGTTTTTAATTTTGTTCTAGAATTTTTCAATTGCCCACGTTCTGAAAATTCGTTCTGACACTCAAAAATCTGTTTATTTTTCTTCTTTTCTTTTTCTTTTGCTGTTTCTTTCTTTCTTCTTTGTCTCTTTTTCATTTTTTTCTTTTTCAAGTTGATATTTTTATTTTATTTTAATTCAAACCTTTTAGGTTTCTAAAAAATGTTCTACTTTAAAAATATGTTCACAATTTGAAAAAATGTACAAGAATTTTAGAAAATGTTCGTCTACTTCAAAATTTGTTCAGTTCACAAATTTAGAAAATGTTCCTATTTCAAAAAAAAAAACTTCCGACATTGCAAAAATTGTTTGCGGTTGCAAAAATTGGTCTAAAATTCAAAAAATGTTCGTGTTTGATAAAATGTTAAGGAATTTCAAAAAATGTCCGTGGTTTAATTTTTTTAGATATTTCATAAAGTTCCATTTTCAAAAAAAATTCACAAATTCAAAAAATGTTCATGGTTTCATTTTTTTGTAATTTCATAAAAAGTTCCATTTTTCAAATAGTTGTTCAAAAATTCAAAATTGTTCGTGGTTTACGATTTGTTCGGGTTTCATAATTTGTTCACAACTTCAAATAATGGTTCATGTTTTTCAAAAACATTTTCTGCAGTTTCAATTTTTTTGTGCACATATGCAAAAAATTGTTCCTGTGTACAAAATATGTTCAGAAATGAAAAAAATGGTCGCACTTTTTCAAAATATACACTTTCAGAAGAAATGTACAATTTCTTTTAAGATGTTCACTACAGTGTGTAATTCTGGTTTGATACAGTAGACAAGTCCGGTTGTATGGTTGTGCCAGTTATTAAAAGTGCGCGTTGGTTTGCTACAAGCAATGCTAGTCAGGTGGAGTGGCTGGGAGCATGCACTTCAAAGCTGTAGGTCGCAGGTTTGAGTTTCCATCGCTCCTTCTCTCCCCTTTTTTCTTTCTTTTCTTTCCACCGATACAGCGCGATGGGCCGGCCCAGTTAGGTTGCGCCCTGTGCGTTTCAACGACATTTTGACGCAAAGCGCGTTCAATAGGACCTCCCCTAGAATAGTACTAACTTGTACGGGAGCTCCTAGTTGGCGCTGTAGGCGCCGGTTCGCACCGCTGGTGCCCGCGCGGACACGAACTGGGCCGGCCCAACAAGCTGCTGAGAAGCAAAAAGCGAAGGGAAAAATTACTGTGTGAGGTTTATTCGGGAGAATCGGGAGTCAAACTCGTAACACCCAAGTAAACGACCACATGGGTCGACCACTGGACCAAGCTCACTGTGATGCTTACTTTAGGAAATCATAACTCTTTAATATTTCATACAGTAACGCACAGGTAGAGGACTACAGACCATACGACAAGGAGTGGCTGAGAAGTATACTACGAGACTCCGTGAGGGAAACGAGCCACCGGAGGCCTGAGGGGCATATAATTGATACTTCCTCTGTAAAAAAATATAAGAGCGTTCAGATCGGAAATCCCTTTTGGTGACCGAGCTCCAACGAGGCCTCCAAATTCAAATTTCAAATTTCAAATTTCATCAAAATTCATATTTTTACGTTTCAAAAAATTCTGAAAAAAAACACAGATATACATGAAGGCATAACACACATGTGTGTAAATTTTTAGGGCAAAATAGTTGAAATGAGGGCTGTGCAAAATAAACAAATATGGGGTTGTTTAACACATGATACTATTCATCCTCTCAGGCCATGAATTTGTCTTTTTTATACAGGTCGCAACTCAAGTTATTTCATCATGAATTTTTACACACATGTGGGTTACATCTTTACGTACACGCATATTTTTTTCAGATTTTTTGAAACATTAAAGTTTGAATTTGAATTTTTCAAACATAAAGGGCTCCATGGAGCTCGGCTTCCAAAACGCCATTTTCCGTTTAGATCACTATTTTAGTGATCTGAACGCTCTTATATTTCTTTACGGAGGGAGTACGTGATCTATCTGAAATTTAAACACAAGGACATACTTTCAATCATAGATTTTGTTTAGCTACGATATTGCATCTATGTGTTGTGTTCGTTAGCAGGCTACGCCCATACCTAGCTTGCCAGGAGGGGTGCCAGATGCAAGTATATGAAATTACCATAATTGATAACAATTGCAACATCTGAAGGAATGACCAAACTCCTAATCCTGCCATGCCCCTTCCGGCTTCTACGTACTACCCTCCCACTGACCAACTCTGCTCTCAGTGTGCCTTTCATCCCCGGCAATGTGTTGTGACCCGGTTCCTCGATCCGACCAATCCTGATTTGATAAGTAAATCACGGGTGTTGTGAAGAAACGGGTAGGAAATGAGGGAAGGCGTATGGACCAGATGCACAGAGTGAATCTTGCAGGACAACCATCACGCCCATTTCAATAATATTAGTGTTTTAATGTTTTGAAATATTCCCTTGCAGGGGTGCAATGACATGTACGACATGTGGGGCAAGCTCAGTGTCATGGGATTGCCCACATTCGGATACGTTGTGATTAGGTGATGTGTTCAAATATATGACATGGACCTATTGAGAGCTTTGAGTTATGCTTATCAGCTAGAAACAAAATCAATTATTTCCCCGTTGCAACGCACGGGTCACTGCATATACTTTGCATGTACGTCAAAGGCAGGTCGAAGACAATTTTTTATAAAACCGATTGAACAATCGTCATGTGCCAAGCAAAAGTTGGAGTCAGGGCATCTCCAGCCGTTGGCCCCCCAGGAGGGGCAAAAAATCGCCCCCTGATGGCGCACCGGCGCTAAACCGCGCACAGGGGGCGTGATGCCCCCCAGTCGCGGCGCCCACGGTATTTTAAAAAATTTAAACACGGCACAAACACGGCGCAAATTCATTGCAAACTTCGGCGAGTTCGTTCAAACTTAAACATATTTTACAAAAAAAAAACCGCGGGCTACTCCCGACGTCTCCCTCGCCGCCCGCCTCGCCGCCCGCCTCGCCGCCCGCCCACGCGGCTACATGCCGAGGAGGCTGTAGAACCGCGTGTAGTCGCCGCCGTCGTCGTCGTCGCCGCCGCTGCCGCCCCCGCCTAAACCTTCGCCGTCCCTGCTGCACCCCTCCCCCGGTTGGCGCGGCGGGTTGGAAGGTCCGGGGGCGTCGTCGTCGTCGCTGTCGAGGATCACGACGCCGTGCTCGTCCTCGCGCCCACGCTTGCGGGCGGCGATCTCCTCCAGGGCCCGGCACTGCCGGACCGTCTCCTCGCGGAGGTAGTCGTCCCGCGCCCACTGCATGGCGTCCTCGTCGGAGAAGCCGCGCCGGGCTATCTCCTCGTACTCCGTGGGGAGGCCGGGCTCCGGCTTGGGCTCGACGAGGCCGGGCTCCGACTTGGGCTCGACGAGGACAAAACGGCCGGTCGGTGGCGAGGCGGGGGCGCCGATACGGACGCCGGCACTGCGGGTGCGTGCGGCCACAGGCGTGTCCTGGGGCTCCGGCTTGACGGGGCGGAGGCAGGGCGAGCCGCCGGACGAAGAGGAGGACCCCCCGGTCTCCATGCGCCTCGGGGTCCAGGAGCTTCCCCGGCGGCGTGAAAAGGAAGGGGGAGCGGGGTAGTCGAGGCGCGGCGTGTTGCCGCCCTCGATGTACTCGAGGACGGCGTCCAGCGTGCGCCCTGGCACGCCCCACCTGTTGGGGAACGTAGCATAAATTCAAAATTTTCCTACGTGTCACCAAGATCTATCTATGGAGAAACCAGCAACGAGGGGAAGGAGAGTGCATCTACATACCCTTGTAGATCGCTAAGCGGAAGCGTTCAAGAGAACGGGGTTGAAGGAGTCGTACTCGTTGTGATCCAAATCACCGGAGATCCTAGTGCCGAACGGACGGCACCTCCGCGTTCAACACACGTACAGCCCGGTGACGTCTCCCATGCCTTGATCCAGCAAGGAGAGAGGGAGAGGTTGAGGAAGACTCCATCCAGCAGCAGCACAACGGCGTGGTGGTGGTGAAGGAGCGTGGCAATCCTGCAGGGCTTCGCCAAGCACCTGCGGGAGAGGAGGAGGTGTCACGGGAGGGAGGGAGGCGCCAGGGACTCTGGTATGGATGCCCTCCCTCCCCTCCACTATATATAGGGGCAAGGGAGAGGGGGGAGGCGCAGCCTTGCCCCTTCCTCCAAGGAAGGGGTGCGGCCAAGAGGGGGGGAGGAGTCCATCCTCCCCAAGGCACCTCGGAGGTGCCTTCCCCCTTGAGGACTCTTCCCTCCCCAAGTTTCCTTGGCGCATGGGCCTCTTGGGGCTGGTGCCCTTGGCCCATATAGGCCAAGGCGCACCCCCTACAGCCCATGTGGCCCCCCGGGGCAGGTGGACCCCCCCGGTGGACCCCCGGACCCCTTTCGGCACTCCCGGTACAATACCGATAAAGTGCGAAACTTTTCCGGCGATCAAAACAGGACTTCCCATATATAAATCTTTACCTCCGGACCATTCCGGAACTCCTCATGACGTCCGGGATCTCATCCGGGACTCCGAACAACATTCGGTAATCACATACAAACTTCCTTTATAACCCTAGCGTCATCGAACCTTAAGTGTGTAGACCCTATGGGTTCGGGAGACATGTAGACATGACCGAGACGTTCTCCGGTCAATAACCAACAGCGGGATCTGGATACCCATGTTGGCCCCCACATGTTCCACGATGATCTCATCGGATGAACCACGATGTCAAGGACTCAATCGATCCCGTATACAATTCCCTTTGTCTAACGGTATTGTACTTGCCCGAGATTCGATCGTCGGTATACCGATACCTTGTTCAATCTCGTTACCGGCAAGTCTCTTTACTCGTTCCGTAACACATCATCCCGTGATCAACCCCTTGGTCACATTGTGCACATTATGATGATGTCCTACCGAGTGGGCCCAGAGATACCTCTCCGTTTACACGGAGTGACAAATCCCAGTCTCGATTCGTGCCAACCCAACAGACACTTTCGGAGATACCTGTAATGCACCTTTATAGCCACCCAGTTACGTTGTGACGTTTGGTACACCCAAAGCATTCCTACGGTATCCGGGAGTTGCACAATCTCATGGTCTAAGAAAATGATACTTGACATTAGAAAAGCTTTAGCATACGAACTACGATCTTTGTGCTAGGCTTAGGATTGGGTCTTGTCCATCACATCATTCTCCTAATGATGTGATCCCGTTATCAACGACATCCAATGTCCATAGCCAGGAAACCATGACTATCTGTTGATCACAACGAGCTAGTCAACTAGAGGCTTACTAGGGACATGGTGTTGTCTATGTACCCACACATGTATCTGAGTTTCCTATCAATACAATTATAGCATGGATAATAAACGATTATCATGAACAAGGAAATATAATAATAACTAATTTATTATTGCCTCTAGGGCATATTTCCAACACCACCATCGACGCCGGTAGGCGGAGTTTTGCCTGCCGGAGGGCACGACGCCGTTGGTGGCCTCGAGCTGCTGGGCGTGACGGCGGCGGAAGTACGGCTCCCACAGCGGGCTGTCGGGGGCGTACCGTGGCGCCTCCCTCGCCGCACGCGGCAGGTTCGAGCGGATGCGAGCGATCTCCGCACGCCGCACCGTGCCGGAGGGTACCGGGGGCACCGGCACGCCGCCCGCGCTGATCCTCCACGCCCCGGGCACCCGCATGTCCGGCGGGACCGGGTACTCGGCCTCGTAAAGGAGGCGAGCCTCGTCTTCATGGAGATGGCGGCGGCCGAAGCCGTTCGCCGCTGCACCGTCGCCTGGGAAACGTTCGGCCATTGGTTTTGAACTGGAGACGGCGAAAGGAGGAGAGGAGAGGGAGGGACGAGCGACGGTGGAGGGGAAGTGTGAGACGGCCGAGTGCGCCGGGGCGCGGCATATATAGGCCGACGCGCCGCCCACACGCGTGGCACCGTGCGTACGCGTGGCGGGCGAGGCGAGGGCGAGGGACGCGCGTCGTCCGGCCTTCACTGCGCCGCCCGTGAAGCATCAATGGCGCAGGCTGACCGGCGCGGCAGCGCGGCAGCTTTGGCATTGATTCGCCGCGGGAAACGAGGCGATGAGGACGACGAAGGGCCGAGAAGTAATCCGGTCGCTGACGCGTCGGGCCCGCGGTTTCTTCGC
Source organism: Triticum dicoccoides (assembly GCF_002162155.2). Taxonomy (NCBI): domain Eukaryota; kingdom Viridiplantae; phylum Streptophyta; class Magnoliopsida; order Poales; family Poaceae; genus Triticum; species Triticum dicoccoides. Next base: position 142,999,608 of record NC_041391.1, read on the forward strand.
GCCAAAAAAGTTCGCCCGGCGCCCCCGAGCGCCCCCCAGCGCGCCGGATTCGGGCTGGATCCGCCGGCGCTGTTTTCGGCCCAAGCCGGCGAAAATCGGGCTCCTGGGGGTGCGACTGGGCCGTTTTTTCGGCGCCGGCGCGAAAAAATCGCCTGGAGAGGGCTTCTTAGGGGCGCGGCTGGAGATGCCCTCAGGAGGCAGCCTCCTTCAAAACTCCACTACACTATGTCCCCAGACTTTGCCATAAAAAAAACATATCTCCCTACACTATACCTAATATTAAAGGATGAAAGCTTTCATAGTTTTCTATACATCATCCTGTTTATATCCGTTGATTTTGTTTTAACCATGAAGATTGACGGTTGAGTTTTTTCAAAATAAAAAAAGGGTCACGAGGTGTTTCCAGGTCGCATCGCTGGTTCCATCTGCTCGTCCATCACATAACCAACATCGTAAAGCTAATCCCCTTGATTTTCTCCTCCGAAATCCCCTTGCCAGATTTCTTCTCAAATTGAAGAACATCACGTCAGCAAGGTGCAGCCATTGGAGGGTGAGCATAAGCTCCACGTTATTGGCAGAGGACGAGCCAGCCGACCCAAGGTTCGCCGCCGACGAGTTTGATCACTTCCCTGGGATGAGGCATGGCTTTCCATGATGATCGGCGTAGGCGGACACCTCAGCGTCGGCAGCTTTGGCCTGATACTGCGGAAGCACGGCCTTGCCGTGGATCACGTCCTCGACGCCATCATGGTGGATACCACGGGGAGGCTCCTGGACAAGGCCGCTATGGGGGACGACACTTCTGGGTCTTCCCAGGTGGCAGGGGCGGGAGCTTCGGCATCATGGTGTCTTGGAAGCTCCAGCTCGTGTGTGTGTCCACGAATCCGCCAGTGATCTCATCACCGAGTGACAACATGTAGCGTCGGCTCTGCCCCGCGACATCATCCTCCGGGTTGTTGTCCAGAACCAGGACGCGCAGTTCGAGTCCCTGTACCGTGACAGGTGCGCAGGCGTCGTCGCGACAATGACCAAGATGCTCCAGGAGATGGGCGTGACGCGACACGAAAGTGTCAAGATGAGCTAGATCGAGTCCATCCTCTTCTTCGCATTCTACTGCACAAGGAAGCCGAAGGAGCTGCTCTTGGGGCACCAAGCCCGACAGGTACTTCAAGGGCGGCAGGGTAGGCCTCAAGGGCGGCAGGGTAGGCCTCATCGCGCCATCGACGAGGCCGTTCCCGCACCGACGCATGCTCTACAACCTGCAGTACTACGAGTTCTGAAGTTCTGGTGGTACAACATGATAGAGACGTCGTAACAGCATATGGGTTTGGATCAGGGGCTGCACTTGGAGATGCAGCCCTATGTCCAAGAGCCCGAGGGGCACGTACGTGAACTAAAGTACTTGGATTATTACACAGGGCTGATTGTATTTTATGAGGGGGCTCAATTGCAAGGACATGACCATAAATCATAGGGAGCTGATTGTACTTTTATGAGGGGAATATTATTCTTTTTAGCAGTTCATCACACCATCGTGTTACTATTGTTGAACTGATGAATTCGAGAGTTTGTACTGATGCTGTCATTTCGTTGTACTGATCGTTTTTATTAAAAGAGTAAATAGGAGCTCCCTCCCGCTCTCTTCCCGTTTCGCCGGCCACTCCAGCCATCGACCGAGCTGCTCGCGGCCGATCCTTCCACCCGCCTGCCTCCCTCTCGGCAACCTAGGCCCCACCCTAGGCGCAATGATGGGCACCGAGGCACGGGCGACGACGGCGGCGCTCGCGGGGGCACTCGTACTGATCTCTCTGAGTGTTTGTACATAGGAGGTATTTTTCATAGAGTAATTTTGAATGATTCCAAAAAAAGTACTTGACCTGATGTCCGTATGGGTTTGTACTGAGCGTGTTTTCGCAGACTAGATTTTACTCTCTTTTTTGTATGGCTTTTCCACATAACTTTTCAATGGTTTACGGTTTTCATAGTGCTTGAACTTGCATGGTTTATATCATTGAATTGAATGATATTTTTTTTTGAAAAGAAAATGTTTTGTGTGTTTCTTTTTTAGAACTCAATTAATTTTTTTTGCAACGATGTTTTGGACTTCTCTCATTTTGCGACTTGAACTTTTACCATTTGAATTTTCATGGTTTTTCTTTTGTTTGAGCCTTTTCCCAAACTTATCTGAGACGTCATGTTTGAACATGCCACTTTTATAGTTGTGAACTTGTGGTTTTTCCAATTATTAAATTGCTTTTTTCCTCCAAACTTTTACTGCTACAATGTTTTTTTTGCAAATTTATTATCCCTTGAGTCAGAACTGATGCAATTTTTAATTTTTAATTTATGGTACTTACGGTACTAGAGAGTTTGTACTTCTCAAAAAATAATCAATCGATGTTCTTTTAGTTTTAGTTTTTAATTTTCTTTCTCATCCTTATCCTTACTGACGGTGTCATCACCATCGTTCCTTTGTGGTTTATATAGTTGAATGGACTTACATTTTTACCATTTTCTTCTTTTAAAAACTTATGTTTTCTTCTTCAAACTTCCTACCTAATAAGAATCAGAGCTTATTTATTTTTTACATTTGTACTTCCAAGTGTCTTTAATGACATTTTCACTATTTTACTTTGTTTTACCTCACCAAACAGGCGCACAACACATTTGAAGAAACAAAATACGAATCTTTGAAGCACTAGGGAGGTAACCATTGCACAGGACTTCATGTGTGCCTTCATCATAGAAAAATAGACCGAACATCGCCAAGTTCTAAGGTTGAATAAATGAATTATACAGAATATTGTCAAAACCCCGCATTTTTCTCACTAAAACAAACTTATGTACTTGCATACAACCCTCTTTGAACTTGGACGGCACCTAGTGCTCAACTTGGACGATGACTAGTGCTCAACTCGAACGGCGGAGCTTCCATTGCAGTGGAGATGATGTTGACATGCACTGGAGTTTAGCGTGCTGGAGTGATACACTTCACGCCTACTCAATGTCACGGTACCCTGCACACATACCAGCCAACAATTAACCACGTGGACTAAATTGGAGCTACAATATGAATTGAACTGGATGAAATTTAGAAATTGACCTGACAGAAGAAACTAGACACCACAGGTACATCAAATAAAAAATTGGAGTAGTTAGTACCAACTACTAAACTAATGTACTGGATATTGAACTTATAGATTGTATGTTGGCAAACTTTTACACTTGATGGCAGTAATCAACATGAACATTTCTCTCGAAGTTACAACATGTATTCCTAGATGATAATATTTGAACATCAGGGAAACAAATGTTTGAACGTTTGAGACAGTAGTGTGTGAACTTTGTCGATGAAAACATAAAACATGCTAAAATATTTCAGGAAACATGCTAAAATTGGTCCTGTTTAGTGATCAAGAAAATATTTAGAGATCACTTCTCGAAATCTTCATTTTTGAACTCTTAAGTGAGCAACGATTGAACATACATAGAGATACAAGGATGAGATGACAAAAACCTAAACTTTAGGAGATGTTGAAGAAGAACAGCCAACAGCGGTGGTCAAATAATTTTGTAGACCACATGAACTAAAAAAATGATCCATTGGTTTTCTAACTAGAGAACTGTAGGAATTAGCAAAATTGAACTAACATATTATAAAGAAATGAAGAGAGTTAAAAAATGCTAACAAGTAGTACTAAATAGGACTATTACAACTTGCCGTAGGGACAGAGGCATCCCTGAACTTGGTCATCCACGACAATATACCTGAACTCGGAGTAGATTGGTAGTTGAACTTGGTACACATCCACACTAGCAACTGCAGCACAAGTCGCGGTGGGGGTGTCGGTTTGGTGCTTGACATGTAAGATGATCTGCAAACACACACAAAGGTGAACTGAAAATTTTAGTTTTTGTGTATAACAATACAAAAACATCTATGAATTTCACCCTTCAAAATGGATTCAAACACCACTTCTAAGCAATGCATCCGAGCTAGTGTCCATTCATCCAGCCCTCTATGTTTCATCACTTGACATGAGCAAGCACGTACCTCGGCCTGGACATCTTTGTATAGGTGAACAGACAGGGGTGGTGGCTGTGAACGGCCAGGTCGCTCCGGCGGCGGAGCCCCGCCGGGAGGAGATGTCGCGATGGTGTGGGAGCCAGGGAAGATGGGGCGCTGCGGCTACCAGAGCCAGTGCTATGAACTAAAATTTGTTTTTTTCAAGAAGTGTATGAGTGCATGCTGTTCTGAACCAGGAGCAGGTTCTCATGTACTCTTTTGTTAAAGGATTAATATCAATGATGCATCCCTTTTGATGCTTCTTTACGCATGGAAGCCAATTAAAAATTCTACAATATTTTTAATGAAAGAACAACAGAGGAGGGAGATAACCTGGAGCAGAGCTTGTAGGCGACGATCTAGTTCATACATGAAGACTCTGTCCCATGGTGAGAGGTGAATCTGCAGGGTGTGCCGAAAAGCTATCATCAGGAGATGGTAGGGCCTCGCCGCCCTCTCACCTGAGGAGGTGCTCGGCAGCCTGGACTGTGTGCGTGACAAGGGGGTGGAGATACTCTGATGCTAGATGTGGGAAGACGATGGCTGACTCACGCAGGCTAAACTCTTGAACTTGCTCCATGACAATATTTGAACCTCCTACAAGAAAAGAATATATGTCATACATCATTTTTTATTTACTAGTAGGATGCCCGTGCTTCGCTACGGGGTCACACAAGATTTGGTAGATTTAAGTTATAGTGAGGAACTTATATGTTGCTATAGACAATAAAAAAATACCGACAGATTGATTGAACAGTGTTATAGTTGATGTGTACATATTAAGCATGATCAAACATATGGTATCCAATCGATAAACCGTGTAATCGAAGCCAAACATTTCTTTTTTCATCTAGGTGGATTTAAGTTATAGTGAAGAACACATATGTTGCTATGAAGCGAAAAATTAATCTAGATGCATCACCACCATGAAGAGAAGAAATATTCCAGATATAACTCACACATCTAGTTCACTGAATTAGTTATATACCTTAGGTATCTATTGAGCCATGGAATCATTTGTCAAGCATAGTATACCCTTCTTTTTGTTGTTGGCACAAAACATATGCGCCAACAATATTAGTTATGAAGTTTTCACTTCATCCATGTGCTCACATAAGAGGATATCAGACAATAACTACTCCATACATAACTTTCTGTGATATATTTATACAAAGGAAAAAATTGAGCCTATAAAGGTTCTGTAGCATACTTAGACAAAATGAAAAAAAACAATGAACAACACTTGCAATACATTTTGTACCGAGCAATGAAACAAAATGTACAGTAAAAGATGCTTTGAATCATGTGTATATAGAACAACCAAGTGCACATGTACATGCACACAGACACAAAATTAGTACTGGATCTGTTCTACTCCAGGTTTTATGCAACTGGGACAACCCTAAATAACATACAACAATGCAATTATGGTGTTGTTCAACAAGTCATCTTCTCTTCTATTGGCAGTAAGATGCCCGTGCTACACTACAGGGTCACAAAAGATCTGGTGAAACATTGTTTACTTAAATCATGTCGAAGAGCCAGTTCATTGCTACGGAACAATAACTAATGTTCCTCTTGACATTGTTGAAACGATGTTATGTAGTTGATAGGTACGCATTGAGCACAAGCAAACATGTGGTTTCTGACCCTTCTTTTAGTAGAAACAATTCTTTTTTTACAAAGAACCCATTTCTATACACCATTTCAAGGAGATGCAATTCCATACTTCATGCCGTTTGTGGGAAGGAAGACGAGAACCTATCTCCTCGTCTAAGCCAAATATTTTCTTCATCATATTCACATTGCGGGAAGATATTTTTATCTCTTTACTCGGCTTTCTCATTGCTCACTGCAAATGCAAAATCTGACCACAAACATTGCAAAATCTGACCACTGACCACACACATTTCACAATTGTGACGACACTCTGAAGCCAAGAAAACTCATATGAAAAATGAAACACAAATAAGACATGTTATACATAACTTGCATACATAAGATAGTATATTAAAATAAAAAAGTGTTGCATGTGCATGGATATTTGACATTGCAATACAGAATGCACCATAAATGGCTCTCATCTGAAGTTTATTCATACAATGTAAATATCTGCCACATGCAAGAACTGAGCTTCTACACATATTCTAGTGTAGTAGTTATACATTGTTATGGAACAACATCTGCATAAACATCATATGACAAAATATTCAACAATTCATTTAGAGGGGTGATGTTGTTGGATTGTACTTGACTATCAAATAGTTAGTGAGAAATTCCACCAGTCTCCCTCCTCCCACCTCCCCTGTTTTCTGACGTTTGGTGCCTTCACCTCGAACCGTCCCCTCTCTCCTATGTTTTGATCCTAGATTAGTACACGTGCACTGCAACATCATACTGTATTAAAACAAATCAGATCTCACTGAGAAAAAAAATCAGTATGGTGAGATCACTCTACCTCTTTCTTTCTCATGTGCTCCCCCACCAAGCACTCAAGCATATCAAGCATTATAAATGTGTAAATTGTAATAAAGAAACAAAACATGTTGTGATCTGAAAAAAATGGTACTCTTAAAACACTAACATGGGAACTGCTCTTTTTTGAAAATCACCAAATCAATAGTTTCTTCGCAAAAAAGATGTACGTTTTTAGAAGACAAATATGTTTGTTGTAAAAAGTTCAGATTTTTCTATTCTTATTTTGTTTATTTCACCGTTCTTCCGAGAGCTGCTCATGCTCCATATTGAATATATGACTTTATGTTGTTGAATCTTAAGAAAGACAAGGAAGTACGCTAGTTTAGGGACAAATCCAGCTTGTGAGCTAAACTTTACATGACGGCCAAAAGCTAAGAGTTAGATAATTGATGCACTCCTTTTCTTGTGAGAAGGCAAATTTTGATTAGATTTCATGAGACACCTCAAAATTATCCCTCAACTTATCAAGAGGAGCATCTGATGTGACCACGACCAAACAATACTTTGTCATACAGAGGGGCGAAGATGCAGGTCAGACAAAAGGAGCTCCACAAGGCAGGTCTCCTATGCCAAAAAGGAAGAACTTGGATTTCCATAGCCTCATGGTAAGGAAACTAAGTCATCAATTCCAATCTCAAATAAGGGTGATGTTGCGACGGAGAAAATACTGCAAGCCCTTTTGGCTACCTTAATCTCATATAACTACACAAGTGTATATATGTGTTTTTTGTAAAAAAAAAAGATTACTCAGATTGCGTTCGATACACAATGGTTAATATACAGTGAACCGGTATGTTACATTACTTAATACAACAAAGTGGAAAAGCTTACCTTTCTTCTCAGTGAGTAGAGCTTGAGAACTCACCCACTTATAAGATGACATTCGACAATGCTTGATCATGCCGCTCCATTTTCCTTGCACAAAATCTTGCAAGTACAAAAATCTGACACAGATCACAATGAAAAAAAATGAATATTAAATAGAAAATCTGGTAACAACCTGAGGGGATGGATCTCAATAATTTCCCCAAGTCTAAATTACTTCGTAGTTAATAAGGTACTTCGCAGATCCACAACCAATTCATTTCTAAACATGTTTAGGAGAGGCCATGGTTCCAAACACACAGCTGCATGGATCACACATCTCTGCTTCTTTGGGTCTGACAGAGAAACACAATACTTACAGAGTGGTGAACATGGTTGTGAACAAAAATGGTGGCTCGAGGTAGTTGGCACCAGTACTGCCGGGAACGAGTAACCCGCCACCAGCACAATTGCACAAATCATCCATGCCTACAACGTCCAGGCCTACTCAAGGTGGTCCTATTGCTGGTAGCCTCCATGGGTAGCATAAAAGAAACAAGCTCACATTGGAGGTTGAGAAGAGAATCTGAGTCAGGCACAAAAAGGAATCAACCCCAACAGCCACACAGGGGAAAATGAAGTAACTTTAGAAAACAAACTTGGACATGGCAGCAACCGCCGTTGTCATCTTCTTCTCCGTCTCTGATGGCTTGCACAACATATCTTGTAGAAGAGACACAGGGGTAAGCTCGAAGCCAAATCCGATCTATTGGCACCCTAACTACAACATAAGATACAAAAGGGGAAGGATCTTCGCCCAACTCAAGTTCGGCTGTCACCGGGGAAGAAAGAGGAGGGGCTGAGCGCAGGAATTTGGGAGAGGTTCTCGTAGGCTCGGTGCCTTTCTAGAGAGGATGAGAAAGGAGAACATCCAAACCATTGGTGTTCTGTTTTGGGGAACTTGGGGCATTCAGACTAAATCTTAGCGTTACATTTCAGATCGGGCGGTGCAGATGACACAAAGGCAGACACACCATCATCACCAACTCACATTTTTATAGGAGTAGAGATTTCTTCGTTCATCGAGAGCTGCTCATGCTCCATATTGACTATATGACTTTATGTTGTTGAATCTTAAGAAAAACAAGGAAGTACGTTAGTTTAGGGACAAATCCAGCTTGTGAGCTAAACTTTACATGATGACCAAAAGCTAAGAATTAGATAATTGATGCACTCCTTTTCTTGTGAGAAGGCAAATTTTGGTTAGATTTCATGAGACACCTCAAAATTATCCCTCAACTTCTCAAGAGTAGCATCTGATGTGACCACGACCAAACAATACTTTGTCATACAGAGGGGCAAAGATGCAGGTCAGACAAAAGGAGATCCACAAGGCAGGTCTCCTATCCAAAAAAGGAAGAAATTGGATTCCCATAGCCTCATGGTAATGGAACTAAGTCATCAATTCCAATCTCATATAAGGGCGATGTTGCGACGAAGAAAATAATGCAAGCCCTTTTGGCTACCTTAATCTCATATAACTACACAAGTGTATATATATGTGTTTTTTGTAAAAAAAAGATTACTCAGATTGCGTTCGATACACAATGGTTAATATACAGTGAACTGGTATATTACTTAATACAACAAAGTGGAAAAGCTTACCTTTCTTCTCCGTGAGTAGAGCTTGAGAACTCACCCACTTATAAGATGACATTTAGCAATGCTTGATCATGCCGCTCCATTCTCCTTGCACAAAATCTTGCAAGTACAAAAATCTGACACAGATCACAATGAAAAAAAAGAGAATATTAAATAGAAAATCTGGTAACAACCTGAGGGTATGGATCTCAATAATTTCCCCAAGTCTAAATTACTTCACAGTTAATAAGGTACTTCACAGTTTCGCAACCAATTCGTTTCTAAACATGTTCAGGAGAGGCCATGGTTCCAAACACACAGCTGCACAGATCACACATCTCTGCTTCTTCGGGTCTGACAAAGAAACACAATACTTACAGAGTGGCGAACATGGTTGTGAACAAAAATGGTGGCTCGAGGTAGTTGGCACCAGTACTGCCGGGAACGAGTAACTCGCCACCAGCACAATTTCACAAATCTCCGTGCCTACAACGCCCAGGCCTACTCAAGGTGGTCCTATTGCTGGTAGCCTCCATGGGTAGCACAGAGGAAACAAGCTCACATTGGAGGTTGGGAAGAGAACCTGAGTCAGGCACAAAAAGGAATCAATCCCAACAGCCACACAGGGGAAAACGAAGTAACTTTAGAAAACAAACTTGGACATGGCAGCAACTGCCGCTGTCATCTTCTTCTCCGTCTCTGATGGCTTGCACAACAGATCTAGAAGAAGAGACACAAGGGTAAGCTCGAAGCCAAATCCGATCTATTGGCACCCTAACTACAACAAAAGATACAAAAGGGGAAGGATCTTCGCCCAACTCATGTTCGGCTGTCACCGGGGAAGAAAGAGGAGGGGCTGAGCGCAGGAATTTGGGAGAGGTTCTTGTAGGCTCGGTGCCTTTCTAGAGAGGAGGAGAAAGGAGAACATCCAAACTGTTGGTGTTCTGTTTTGGGGAACTTGGGACATCCATACTAAATCTCAGCCTTACATTTCAGATCGGACGGTGCAGATGACACAAAGGCAGACACACCATCATCACCAACTCACATTTTTATAGGAGTAGAGATATCTTGCTCAATCATGCACCCGAAAAATTTAAACACAACAAAATATCAGCCTTTTGGCTCCCAAACCTCCGGCACATACATTTTGAACCGATGTTTTTTCTGCCATTGCACTATTGTTGATATATATTCGGATGAACTATCAAATGCAATACATTTTTTTCCTTCTTTTAGGAATAAGAACAAACACACACGGAGCACAAAATGCAAGCCATCTGCATTAGATGCCGTTGAAACAAGTTGAACTATCTGTTCTAAGATATTTGAACTTATCTAGGGATCCATGGGAAGGGTGCAGGGGGAGACAGCTACCTGGATTCCTAGACCGGGCGGCGCTGCTGCTTCCTCCTTCGTTACTATACAAGTCCGAATTTTCTTTGAACTTCTCCCATTGTCTCCTCTGAATTTTTGCCATTGTTCGACTTGAAATTCTGCAATTTTTCACCACACATTTATCTCTTATTGACTTAAACCACCAAAATACAAAAGTGCAACACAACTTTTCATTCAGTCCACATACGGAAGATGATTTTCTCATGCACATTACATCAAACAACTTGCATATGCCAAATAGGAACACCGAGGACAATTACCTTTGTCAAATTATCCATCAGGCACTGTCATCCTTGTCGTCATGGAGAAGTAGGAGTACTGGAGACATTGCAAAAGAGCACCGAATATTACATGTTTTCTAAAGTTGAGTAAAACATGTTTGAGACTATCAACAATACACATATCGTATCTTTCAGCTATCAGTTCAAGAGTCAAAAACTTTTCGAACTGATGTTCTTCTGTCATTGAACTGATGTAATTTTTTGTATTTTCAATTGTTGTAAAATATGTAGTTGAACTTATAGATTTCCATTTTGTATTTTTTGCTCTTATAAAGATCGTGTGTGTTTGTTTACCTACTGAAAATGGAATACATACTGAACTTAACAATACGGAAACAACAATACTTCATACTCATTCTCTCTTTGTTGCCATATGGTTAGAGCTTACAGCCAAATGAGAAAAATCTTTTATTGTATTTTGTAATAATCTGACATATAGTATAGAACCAAATTGGGTTTTAACACATACAATTGAACTTTTGTTGTATGTCTTTTTTGAACTGATGACATATATTCATGGTGAACTATAGAGCATCAATTTTGGCAGTAAACACAATTCATATTTTCAGAAACAGTAGATGGATCGAACTGATTGTTCTAGGTACGGTAAACTGATGTTGCAGAGAAAAATCTAGTTTCTAGGTACGGCGGATTGCTGCTCGCGACTAACTCGACCATCTCGATGCCATGGGGCTGAACTGAGGACGGCTATGGGAGTAGGGAGCATCGAGCGCGGCGGGTGGTGGCACATACCTAGGTGAAGCAGGAAGGAGACACGCATGCGAACAAAGGCTGGCTGCTTTGGGCCCAGCGGTTGGAGGCCGTCTTCAGCCATGGCAAGCACCGGGGTGCGCCTTCCTCAGTCGTCAGTCGCGGAGCAACTTGCGCCTCCACACTTTCCCACAACTTGACCAGAACACGAGGTTTAGCAACACGATAAGTAGTAGTAGTAGTAGCATTAATCTAGGTGGCAAGGTAGCAGTGGAAAAAAAGTAGGCAACTATTCCTAATTTGCTCCACAATAGCTTCAGTTCATATTTGCTACAACTTTCAGTTGGAAAAGAAAGAAAAACGGATTGAAAATCCCCTAGTTGGGGTAGTGAACCTTTTTTACTGAACAACTACAATTCTACCACATAGTAAACTGCTATATAATTAGAAAACAGTCTGAATTTTTTGCACAAACACCGTACTGTTTTATATGTTTACCAAGAACTTGAGATAGCTCACGTACTGAACTGAGAACACCTACTTTGTGTTTCAGGAAATAAAATAGACATCCTCTGCTTTTTGTGATAAAACTAGTGTGGACTTGGGAGGAGAGGCAGTGTGGACGGACAATTAACCTCTCATTTTTCTTGGTCCTAAATGCATGCAGCTGGGAACTCAGGGCGACAGAGGTGGTCCCCGGCGGCAGGGAGGAGCAGGAGGGCGGAGGTAGTTGTTGCCGATGCTCCACTTTCCCACCGGTGGCCGCCCCTGCGGAGGCAGATCCATGGTCTATCGCCGGAGGTGGGAGGCGAGGGCGTGGCGCATCGCTGGAGGCGGGAGGCGGGGGCATGGCGCCTAACGGAGGTTGGTCAATCCACTAATTATTTGGTGGTGATGGTTCATCACACTAACTCAGTAACAGATACTGCACTACCTATATTCATCGGATGATTTGGCAATAGGTATTGAATTTTGAGGATTAATGGTGAGATCACTACAACATTAGCATGTCCATGCTTTTTGAACTGATGAGTTTTTTCTCATTGTACTATTGTAACATAAGGACTAGAACAATTATCAATATAAATTGATGTTTTTTTGTAGGTTTTTCGGAATGAGAATTCCTGTTTTTGCACCCCCAATGATGAAGGCAGGGCGAGCAGAGGCAGAGGAGGACCGTTGGTTGTTGTCTCCAATGCCATCCTGCTCGAGAACAAGACATCAAGGAGTTGAGGACTTGGACTACTGCTCACGATGAACTGAACTAAAATTAAATTTTGAAGTGAACTAAATAGATCTTTGTTTAGGCATTAAAGCAAGCACCTGAAGGACATTAGTATTATATACTTGGATTAATACCTACTTTTCTCAGTGTTCATTTTTCTTCTTACAAGATAACTCTAACTGAACGGGGGCGAAATGAATCAGTAAGCAAGAGATGTTACTAGGGGTGAGTACCTGATAGTGTCGGCGGAGAAGCGCGGTGGTCTTGCTAGTTCACATGGGGCGACGATAACGTGAATCTCGCCGAGTTGGACTGTTGAGTTGGACTGCCGAGTTGGACGTACTTGACCCCCACGGCTTCTCACTGCTGAAGGATGCCCATGCTCGATTTTTTCAACGAGGCACAGAGAGCGAGAGAATTCTCTGCTGCTATTTAACCGCATTGCCGTCTCGTTGAAAAATTGCCAAGTGCCACAGACTACCGTTGAGGACAACAAAATAACAACAATATAAAACATGGTTTTTCTTTCCTTTTTGTTCTGCAGCTTCTCTGAAATCAAAAAAATCAGCAGTTCATACAGGAGAGCAGCGGCAAAATGAGACTTGAGAGGAGCAGCAACATCACGCCGAGAGAGATAGTAGAGGAGAGCAGCAACCTGCACATATTGGAGGAGGACACTGATAACCCACAAGTATAGGGGATCGCAACAGTTTTCGAGGGTAGAGTATTCAACCCAAATTTATTAATTCGACACAAGGGGAGCCAAAGAATATTCTCAAGTATTAGCAGTTGAGTTGTCAATTCAACCACACCTGGATAACTTAGTATCTGCAGCAAAGTATTTAGTAGCAAAGTAGTATGATAGTAATGGTAACAGTGATAAAAGTAACGATAGCAGTTTTATAGTAGTTGTAACAGTAGCAGCGGAAAAGTAAGTAAGTAAAGCACAATATGTGAAAAGCTCGTAGGCATTAGATCAGTGATGGATAATTATGTCGGATGCGATTCCTCATGTAATAGTTATAACATAGGGTGACACAGAACTAGCTCTAATCCATCAATGTAATGTAGGCATGTATTCCGAATATAAGCATACGTGCTTATGGAAAAGAACTTGCATGACATCTTTTGTCCTACCCTCCCGTGGCAGCAGGGTCCTAATGGAAACTAAGGGATATTAAGGCCTCCTTTTAATAGAGTACCGGACCAAAGCATTAGCACTTAGTGAATACATGAACTCCTCAAACTACGGTCATCACCGAGAAGTATCCCGATTATTGCCACTTCGGGGTTGTCGGATCATAACACATAATAGGTGACTATAGACTAGGAAGATAGGATCAAGAACTCACATATATTCATGAAAACATAATAGGTTCAGATCTGAAATCATGGCACTCGGGCCCTAGTGACAAGCATTACGGATAGAAATATCATAGCAACATCAATCTCAGAACATAGTGGATACTAGGGATCAAACCCTAACAAAACTAACTTGATTACATGGTAAATCTCATCCAACCCATCACCGTCCAGCAAGCCTACAATGTAATTACTCACGCACGACGGTGAGCATCATGAAATTGGTGATGGAGGATTGTTGTTGATGATGATGGCGACGAATCCCCCTCTCCGGAGCCCCGAACGGACTCCAGATCAGCCCTCCCGAGAGAGATTCACTACAGGAATCAGCTACTTTGCCGTCTGCCACGACGGACGGCAAAGGCATGAATGGCGGACGACAAAGGTCTTTGCCGTCCGCCGCGGACGGCAAAAGGGGACGGCAAAGTAAGGTCCGGCAAACAGCTACTTTGCCGTCTACTTTACGCGGCTGACGGCAAAGGGGCCTTTGCCATCAGCAGTAGACGACAAAGAAAGCAGAAGGGCAAAAATTGCGCTGTTAGTCCGTTAGGTGGCTAACGGCAGCCCTTTGCCGTCGCCACTGACGGCAAAATTTGTCCTGCCTTTGCCGTCCGCCGTATGATGTCAGCTAGACGTCACTACTCTTTGTCGTCTGCCACTGTAGGCAAACTGGCCAAATGGGTCAGCTCCCACGAAGCACAGTTGGCTGCCACGTGTCTTCTTTGCCGTCCATGGCTGACGGCAAAGAGGCCGTTGCCGTCGGTGGTAGACGACAAAGAGCCTGTATATTGGCTTTTTTGTTTTTTTTGAATCCAACAATTTTCATAGCAAATATATATGAAGGAAGTAAAGTACAAGGCCTTAAGAATTACATTCATGTACTCCTCCTTACTCAAGAACTTCTCGCGGCACGCCGGCTTGGTCTTCTTGATACCACGCGCAGCGTAGTAGTCTTGAACAGCCTGCACCCGAGCTTCGTGCCGTAAGTTCTGTAGTAGGCGCTTGCAGACGTTATCAATAACATTTGCTGCCTCCTCCTCGTATCCCTCCTCACACCTGTAGAATGTCTGCAATCAAATGAGACAATATTGATTAGTACAATTAATAACTAGCTAGTTGAAGATTTTTAATTGTGTAAAGGAGAAATTACCCGGAACTTTCTAATCACCACGTCTGCCCTTGTCTTGCACAAGACACCGTCGATAATCTCACCCGGTGGGCCGAGGTAGCCAAGTAGTGCTCCCAACTCAATCCAAGCTCTGGAAGCCGACCCTCACCAGGCAACATGACAAACCTCGGGAAGTTTTGCCGACAAAGAACTCCAAGGACGGAGTTGGGCCGGCGGACACTATGATGGTGGTCCCAACCCCTGTAGCATGACAAGCCAACGCATTAGATATTTGAAGAAACGTGAATGCAGAAGGGTACAAAAAGATTAAATGCACTTACCTCTCCCCATCAGGGAAAATCAACCACCTCTGCTCGCGGGTCGCCGGCATGTCCGGGGGCCGTGTACAACCACGCTGGTAGACGGTGCCCCCTCCTCCTCAATATCAGTTGGCTCCCCACCATCATCAGCATGGCCACTCGGCCCCTTAGGCTGATCCGGCTAGGTACCCCATCTAGACGTGTGTTCCTCCGGGGTCTCGTGGGCCGAACTCTCGTGGCCCGAAGGCCCGTCAACCCGAGGCTCGTGGGCCGAAGGCCCGTGGACCGGAGGCTCGTGGACCGGAGTCCGTGTAGCCTCCTCCTCGAACAAGTCCACCCTAGCAGTCACGTGCTCGGGTGAAACAGCTGGGGGTGGCGGCGAGGAAGGTGCCCTCGCAGTCACCCTACGTCCTCTCCCGCGACCACGTGCTCCAGCTCCTCTCTTCTTCTTACCTCGTCCCCTTCTCGGCACCGCGGTCGATGAAGAAGGGCCCGGCGGTGTCGCCATACTGTCCAGCAACGCTCGGTGGATAGGTGCATGTGGAATGGAAGACCTCGTACCACGCGCCAACGAAGAAGGGTCCTCGGAGCGCTCCCGACCAGCACCCACCATCTTTCAACACCTGCCATGACAAAGAGTAAACAAAATTAGTACAACATAAAAAAAATACTGACATGAATAATAATATGTATATCACTTCTTTTCTTTTCTTCTTTTCTTCTTCTTCTACTTCTTCTACTTCTTTTCTTCTTCTTCTTTTTCATCTTTTTTCTACTTCTTTTCTTTTCTTCTTTTCTTCTTCTTCTTCTTCTACTACTACTTCTTTTCTTCTTCTTCTTCTTCTTCTTCTTCTTCTTTTCTTCTACATATATATTCTTTTTTCTAACACTAACACTAAATCTTCTTCTTTTCTAACACTAAATCTAACACTAACACTAACACTAACAATTAAACAGCAAAAAGAAAGAAAAATATGTATATCACTTCTTTTCTTTTCTTCTTCTTTTC
>NC_041391.1:143016702-143044086 GCF_002162155.2 Triticum dicoccoides
ATGTGGGCGTCGGGGAGGAGAGAGGAAGAACAGAGAGAGTAACGGGCGGGGGAGGGGGGGGGGCTTGGCTAGTTAGGTTAGTTAGGTCCAGTTTTTGCCGTCCGCTTTTTTGTATCTTTGCCGTCTGCTGCGGATGGCAAAGAGGGAGGACGTTAAGTGTTTCCGTTAGTGGGTGCCACCTCCCTCTTTGCTGTCAGCCAGCGGACGGCAACGAAATGGCCGATGGCAAAGGACTCTTTTGCCGTCTGCCGTTTCGTTGCCGTCTGCTTTTCGGTAGCTGACGGCAAAGAGCTTCTTTGCCGTCCGCTAGAAGATGGCAAAGAGCTGGTAGATGGCAAAGTAGCTGATTCCAGTAGTGATTAGGGCTTGGCGGCGGCTGATACGTCTCCAACGTATCTATAATTTTTGATTGCTCCATGCTACTTTATCTACTGTTTAAGGCAATATTGGGCTTTATTATCCACTTTATATTATTTTTGGGACTAACCTATTAACCGGAGGCCCAGCCCAGATTTGCTGTTTTATGCCTATTTCAGTGTTTCAAGGAAAAGGAATATCAGACGGAGTCAAAACGGAACGAAATCAACTGGAGAAGTTATTTTTGGAAGGAAAGCCACCAGATGGACTTGGAGTGCACGTCAGGGAAGAAGGGAGGTGCCCACGAGGGTGGGGGCGCGCCCACCCCCCTGGGGCGCGCCCCCTACCTCGTGGCCCCCCCTTCGGACCACCGACGTACTTCTTTCACCCATATATACCTACGTACCCTAAAACTTCCAGAACAGAAGATAGATCGGGAGTTCCACCGCCGTAAGCCTCTGTAGCCACCAAAAACCTCTCGGGAGCCCGTTCCAGCACCTTGTCGGAGGGGGATCCCATCACCGGTGGCCATCTTCATCATCCCGACGCTATCCATGACGAGGAGGGAGTAGTTCACCCTCGGGGCTGAGGGTATGTACCAGTAGCTATGTGTTTGATCTCTCTCTCTCTCTCATGTTCCCTCTATGGCACGATCTTGATGTATCCCGAGCTTTGCTACTGTAGTTGGATCTTATGATGTTTCTCCCCCTCTACTCTCTTGTGATTAATTGAGTTTTCCCCTTTGAAGTTATGTTATCGGATTGAGTCTTTTATGAGAACACTTGATGTATGTCTTGCCGTGATTATCTGTGGTGACAATGGGATATCATGTGCCACTTGATGTATGTTTTGGTGATCAACTTGCGGGTTTCGTGACATTGGGAACCTATGCATAGGGGTTGGCACACGTTCTTGACTCTCCGATAGAAACTTTGGGGCACTCTTTGAAGTACTTTGTGTTGGTTGGATGAATCTGAGATTGTGTGATGCATATCGTATAATCATGCCCACGGATACTTGAGGTGACAATGGAGTATCGAGGTAACTTTAGGGTTTTGGTTGATTTGTGTCTTAAGGTGTTATTCTAGTACGAACTCTTTTATAGATTGATCCGAAAGAATAACTTTGAGGTGGTTTCGTACCCTACCATAATCTCTATGTTTGTTCTCCGCTATTAGTAGCTTTGGAGTGACTCTTTGTTGCATATTGAGGGCTTGTTATATGATCTATCTATGTTATTATTGCTGAGAGAACTTGCACTAGTGAAAGTATGAACCCTAGGCCTTGTTTCCTATCATTGCAATACCGTTTACACTCACTTTTATCATTAGTTACCTTGCTGTTTTTATATTTTCAGATTACAAAAACCTATATCTACCATCCATATTGCACTTGTATCACCATCTCTTCGCCGAACTAGTGCACCTATACAATTTGCCATTGTATTGGGTGTGTTGGGGACACAAGAGACTCTCTGTTATTTGGTTGCAGGGTTGCTTGAGAGAGACCATCTTCATCCTACGCCTCCTACGGATTGATAAACCTTAGGTCATCCACTTGAGGGAAATTTGCTACTGTCCTACAAACCTGTGCACTTGCAGGCCCAACAACGTCTACAAGAAGAAGGTTGTGTAGTAGACATCAAGCTCTTTTCTGGCGCTGTTGCGGTTAGCGCTTGAAGGTATATCTTTAGATCTTGCAATAGAATCTTTTTGTTTCTTGTTTTATCACTAGTTTAGTTTATAAAAGAAAACTACAAAAAAAATGGAATTAAGGATGCCTCATATGCTTCATCTTTTTAATGTCTTTCGTGAAAATGATGGGAAGGAAAATTGTTCTCAAGTACTAGAAGAAGAATTACATAGAATGCTTGGCATAAAATATGTGAATGATGAGCATGATTGCAATGTTCTTAGTATGAATTCCTGGAATATCCATGATGCTAATGATATGCAAAGCCACAAGCTTGGGGAAGCTATGTTTGATGAAGATGATATTTTTTGTCCCCCAAGCTTTGATGAGAAAATTTACTATGATGAAAGCATGCCTCCTATCTATGATGATTATTATGATGACACGTATGCTTTAAAGAATAATGATAACCATGAAACTTGTCATCTTGATCCTAATTTTAAATCATATGATAGTTATTTTGTTGAGTTTGCTCCCACTACTATTCATGAGAAGAATTTTGCTTATGAGGAGAGTAGTAAATTTTCTATGCTAGTAGATCATGAAAAGAATGCTTTAGGTGCTGGTTACATTGTTGAATTCATTCATGATGCTACTGAAAATTATTATGAGGGAGGAACATATGCTTGTAGGAATTGCAATAATACCAAGTTTCCTCTCTATGTGCTTCAAGTTTTGAAGCTATGCTTGTTTTACCTTCCTATGCTAGTTGATTATCGTTCCTATAAGTTGTTTGCTCACAAAATCCCTATGTATAGGAAGTGGGTTAGACTTAAAAGTGCTAGTCATATGCTTCATGATGCTTCCGTTATGTTTCAATTCTTATCTTTTATGTGAGCATCATTGTCATCATCATGCCTAGCTAGAAAGGCATTAGAGAAAAGCGCTTGTTGGGAGACAACCCAATACTTATCCTTACTGTTTTTGTGTGTTCACATGATTATGCTACTGTAGTAATCATGTTTTATAGCTTTTGTTTCAATAAAGTGCCAAGTAAGACCTTTAGGATAGCTTACGGTGATAGTTGTGTTGATCCTGCTGAAAATCAGAAACTTTTGCAGCCAGTAAATTAGTTTTGTTAATTAACAGAAATGTGCTCTTGATCTGATTCTTTTTGATCTGGATTGGTACACGAATTTCTTAGGACTTCCTAATTTGGTAGGATTTTTGGAGTTCCAGAAGTATACGTTTGATACAGATTACTACAGACTGTTCTGTTTTTGACAGATTCTGTTTTCTATGTGTTGTTTGCTTATTTTGATGAATCTATGAGTAGTATCGGAGGGTATGAACCATACATAAGTTGGAGTACAGTATATATTACACCAATATGAATTTAGAATGAGTTAATTACAGTACCAATGTGGTGGTTTTCTTTTCTTTCACTAACGGAGCTTATAAGATTTCCTTTTGAGTTTTGTGTCGTGAAGTTTTCAAGTTTTGGGTAAAGATTCGATGGTCTATGGAATAAGGAGTGGAAAGAGCCTAATCTTGGGGATGCCCAAGGCACCCCAAGGTAATATTCAAGGACAACCAAGAGCCTAAGCTTGGGGATGCCCCGGATGGCATCCCCTCTTTCGTCTTCGTTCATCGGTAACTTTACTTGGAGCTATATTTTTATTCACCACATGATATGTGTTTTGCTTGGAGCGTCATTTTCTTTTGTTAGTATTAGCTTGCTGTTATTTATAATAATGTTTTGCATCTTTATTTTCAATAAAGAAGTCAAGGATAGCCTTTGCCATGCTTATTTTGCTAGTATACATGTTGCTGTTTGAAAAACAGAAAGTTTACCGCTGTTGCAAAAATTCCCTAGAAAATTAAGAGAGTGGTATAATGTTGAATATTTTTGAATATTTAGATATGATAAATTTATTACAGTGGGAATTTTAGTTCATAATTTTTGGAGTCAGGGAAGTATTGATACTCTTGCATTCTTTACAGACTGTACTGTTTTGGCAGATTGCTGTTATGGTTGCATTGTTTGCACATGTTTGCTTGATTAATGATTCTATTTGAGGATAGGAGTATTAAATATGCAGATGCATTTAGTATGCAATGTTGAATAATTATTTAAGTTATTTGTTACAGTAGAAAATGATAAGGTTTTAAATTGGTTTATACTAACCTATCTCACGAGTTCTTGTTGAGTTTGTTGTGAATGAAGCTTTTTATAAAAAGAGAAACCATGATATGAGAGGAATTAAGGAGACACAAAAGCTCAATCTTGGGGATGCCCAAGGCACCCCAAGATAATATTTCAAGAAGTCTCAAGCATCTAAGCTTGGGGATGCCCCGGTAGGCATCCCACCTTTCTTCTTCAACAACTATCGGTTAGTATCGGTTGAGCCTAAGTTTTTGCTTCTTCACATGAGTTGTGCTATCCTTGCAATGTAGTTTTCTTTAGCTTTGCTTGCTGTTTGAATAAAGTATCAAGATCTGAAATTATTAATGAGAGAGAGTCTTCGCATAGTTGCATAATTATTTAGCTACTCATTGACCTTCACTTGTATCTTTCGGAGTAGTTTGTCATTTGCTCCAGTGCATTACTTTTACCTTTTTAGAGCATGGTGGTAGTTTTGTTTTAAAGAAAATATTGATCTCTAATGCTTCACTTAGATTATTTTGAGAGTCGTTAATAGCATGGTAATTTGCTTAATATTAATATACTTGGTATTCAAGATATGTGAAACTTTCTTATGAGTGTGTTGAATACTAAGAAAAGTTTGATACTTGATAATTGTTTTGAGATATGGAGGTAGTGATATTAAAGTCATGCTAGTTGGGTGATTATGAATTCAAAGAATGCTTGTGTTGAAGTTAGCAAGTCCCGTAGCATGCACGTATGGTTAAAGTTGTGTAACAAATTTGAAAGATGAAGTGTACCTGGCTTGTGCATCCTTATGAGTGGCGGTCGGGGACAAGCGATGGTCTTTTCCTACCAATATATCCCCCTAGGAGCATGCGCGTAGTACTTGATTTTTGATGACTTATAAATTTTTGCAATAAGTATATGATTTCTTTTGACTAATGTTGAGTCCATGGATTATACGCACTCTCACCTTTCCGCCTTTGCTAGCCTCTTCGGTACCGTGCATTGCCCTTTCTCACCTTGAGAGTTGGTGCAAACTTCGCCGGTGCATCCAAACCCCGTGATACGATACACTCTATCACACATAAACCTCCTTATATCTTCCTCAAAACAGCCACCATACCTACCTATCATGGCATTTCCATAGCCATTCCGAGATATATTGCCATGCAACTTTCCACCGTCCCGATCATCATCTTGACATACTTTACTTTTGTCATATTGCCATTGCATGATCATGTAGTTGACATCGTATTTGTGGCAAAGCCACCATGCATTATTTTTCATACATGTCACTCTTGATTCATTGCACCATCCCGGTACACCGCCGGAGGCATTCATATAGAGTCATATCTTGTTCTAGTTTTGAGTTGTAATCCTTATGTTGTAATCAATAGAAGTGTGATGATCATCATTATTAGAGCATTGCCCAAACAAAAAAAGAAGAAGAGAAAGGCCAAAAGAAAAAACGAAAGGCCCAAGAAAAAGGGCAATGCTACTATCTCTTTTTCCACACTTGTGCTTCAAAGTAGCACCTTGTTCTTCATGTAGTGAGTCTCATAAGTTGTCTTTTTATACTAGTGGGAATTTTTCATTATAGAACTTGGCTTTTATATTCCTACGAT
The DNA here is from genome assembly GCF_002162155.2 of Triticum dicoccoides. Classification (NCBI taxonomy): domain Eukaryota; kingdom Viridiplantae; phylum Streptophyta; class Magnoliopsida; order Poales; family Poaceae; genus Triticum; species Triticum dicoccoides. The sequence goes on from NC_041391.1 coordinate 143,022,469, forward strand.
GGGCTTCCTCAAATGCCCTAGGTCTTCATGAGCAAGCGAGTTGGATGCACACCCACTAGTTTTCTTTTGTTGAGCATTCATAGCTCTAGTGCATCCGTTGCATGGCAATCCCTACTCCTCATGTTGACATCAATTGATTGGCATCTCCATAGCCCATTGATTATCCTCGTCAATGTGAGACTTTCTCCTTTTTTGTCTTCTCCACACAATCCCCATCATCATATCCTATTCCACCCATAGTGCTATATCCATGGCTCACGCTCATGTATTGCGTGAAGGTTGAAAAAGTTTGAGATTATTTAAGTGTGAAACAATTGCTTGGCTTGTCATCAGGGGTATAGAAGTTGGGAACATCTTTGTGTGACGAAAATGGAGCATAGCCTAACTATATGATTTGGGATGAACTTTCTTTTGCCATGTTATTTTGAGAAGACATAATTGCTTTGTTAGTATGCTTGAAGTATTATTATTTTATGTCAATATGAACTTTTGTCTTGAATCTTTCGGATCTGAATATTCATATCACAAGTAAGAAGAATTACATTGAAATTATGCCAAAGTATCACTCCGCATCAAAAATTCTCTTCTTATCATTTACCTACTCGAGGACGAGAAGGAAGTAAGATTGGGGATGCTTGATACGTCTCCAACGTATCTATAATTTTTGATTGCTCCATGCTACTTTATCTACTGTTTTAGGCAATATTGGGCTTTATTATCCACTTTTATATTATTTTTGGGACTAACCTATTAACCGGAGGCCCAACCCAGATTTGCTGTTTTATGCCTATTTCAGTGTTTCGAGGAAAAGGAATATCAGGCGGAGTCAAAACGGAACGAAATCAACTGGAGAAGTTATTTTTGGAAGGAAAGCCACCTGATGGACTTGGAGTGCATGCCATGGAAGAAGGGAGGTGCCCACGAGGGTGGTGTCGCGCCCACCCCCCTAGGGTGTGCCCCCTGCCTTGTGGCCCCCCTTCGGTCCACCAACGTACTTCTTTCACCCATATATACCTACGTACCCTAAAACTTCCAGAACAGAAGATAGACCGGGAGTTCCGCCGCCGCAAGCCTCTGTAGCCACTAAAAACCTCTCGGGAGCCCGTTCCGGCGCCCTGCCTGAGGGGGATCCCATCACCGGTGGCCATCTTCATCATCCCGGCGCTATCCATGATTAGGAGGGAGTAGTTCACCCTCGGGGCTGAGGGTATGTACGAGTAGCTATGTGTTTGATCTCTCTCTCTCGTGTTCTCTCTCGTGTTCCCTCTATGGCATGATCTTGATGTATCCCAAGCTTTGCTATTGTAGTTGGATCTTATGATGTTTCTCCCTCTCTACTCTCTTGTGATGAATTGAGTTTTCCCCTTTGAAGTTATCTTATCGGATTGAGTCTTTTATGAGAACACTTGATGTATGTCTTGCCGTGATTATCTATGGTGACAATGGGATATCATGTGCCACTTGATGTATGTTTTGGTGATCAACCTGCGGGTTTCGTGACATTGGGAACCTATGCATAGGGGTTGGCACACGTTCTTGACTCTCCGATAGAAACTTTGGGGCACTCTTTGAAGTACTTTGTGTTGGTTGGATGAGTCTGAGATTGTGTGATGCATATCGTATAATCATGCCCACGGATACTTGAGGTGACAATGGAGTATCTAGGTGACATTAGGGTTTTGGTTGATTTGTGTCTTAAGGTGTTATTCTAGTACGAACTCTTTTATAGATTGATCCGAAAGAATAACTTTGAGGTGGTTTCGTACCCTACCATAATCTCTACGTTTGTTCTCCGCTATTAGTAGCTTCGGAGTGACTCTTCGTTGCATGTTGAGGGCTTGTTATATGATCTATCTATGTTATTATTGTTGAGAGAACTTGGACTAGTGAAAGTATGAACCCTAGGCCTTCTTTCCTATCATTGCAATACCGTTTACGCTCACTTTTATCATTAGTTACCTTGCTGTTTTTATATTTTCAGATTACAAAAACCTATATCTACCATGCATATTGCACTTGTATCACCATCTCACTACTAGGGAAAACCTTATACACAGAACTTTAGCAGCAGCGTGTGTCAAAGAAGCACGCTGGTGCTAAATAGCAGCAGCGAGCCTGCCGAAACCGCGCTGCAGATAGTTTCTTAGCAGTAGCGCGTCTCGCACGAAACACGTTACTACTAAAATTCTCACGGCTTAGCCGATGTGGTACACATAGTACTAGCGATCTACATGGAACCGCGCTACTGCTACTTTCTTTGTAGCAGCGCATTTTGCTTTAAACTCGCTACTACTAAATGATATAAAATTAAATGAAAAGCAAATAGAAAGGTAATTGAGAATGAAAGAAATAGAAGAAGGTGAAAGGAAAAAAATAAAATGTGAAGAAAAATAAGTGAAAAAGGGAAAAAGAAGAAAGTTGTAGCAGTAGCGCGTATCACAGAACGCGCTGTAGCTAATGTAGCAGTAGCGTGTTTCTAGGAACGCGCTACTTCTACTTCTGACTTAACCACCGCGTTCGTCCTTCCCCACGGCCACTTCCGCCAAATCTCACTACTCCGCTCTCGCCGCCGCCGTCGCCCGTCGGTCGCCGCGCGCTCTCCGCACACCCTCTACGCCGCCCCCGCCCCCGGATTCAACACCGCCCCCGCCCCCGACCTCAACGCCGCCCCGGACGCCGCCCCGGACGCCGCCCCCGACCTCAACGCCGCCCCGGACGCCGCCCCAAGCCCGACCTCGATGCCGCCTGCCCCTCTCTCGCCGCAGGCACCCGATCGAGGTGAGCACGCCTGCTCCTCCCCCTCACCTACCTCTGCCTAGATAGAGTTCTTCAAATTTTAGTTGCATCAAATAGTTAGGGTTCATCTATGGGTGGAAATGAATTGGATACAGATGCGGCTGGGATTTTTTTCTTAGGTGACGTTTTCTTAGATGATGAATAAACACTAGTGTAATGCATAATAAAACGAGTAAAATTTGACCTTCTTCTATTTAGTTAGTAAGAACTAGTTAGTAAGAACTAGGTACTAATTAGGTGATTTTTTAGTTAAAGCAATTTTTCCCGCCTCGACGTGGACGATGCCTATCCCGCATCCTCGTCGTCGAGTCGGCGGAGGACGACACCTGCTTGACTAGATCGGCCATGTCTGGGACTGGGCTCCGCCGGGGTGGTACTGGGAGGCGCTACCTACCGGGGGGCGCAGGTTGGTGAGGAGCCAGCCTGTCGTTGACCCGAACCTTCTTTGGTGGTGGTCGCGTGGGCCAGTGACGATCCAGAGGCTCGAGGACTCCGCGGAGGTGGTGCGTCACCATGTCAGTGAGGAGGACGCGCACGTCCGTCGCTACTTGTTTGCGTTGGAGCACAGGCCGTTCCCCAATACCTGGCAGGTTCTCCGGGGATCTCACTGGAGCTATGATCCCGTGATGGTGCCTTCTCTGTGGGTGTCCACCGCCCACGCCGATACCCGTCGTGTGCTAGAGTTTTAGTTGTATTAGTGATGTTATATGTATGACACTATTCGTGATGTATTAATGATAATATTCGATGATGTACCGACGCATGAGATGATCTACTTTGCTTATTGAATGCATGCTAATTTGAGTCCTATAAGATATTTTGAAATGTATATCTTGTGTTGCTCAATATCCAAGTGGCCGGTCATGTTTGCAGGTTACACCTTCGAGTGGCCTATGTTTTGCCGGAGTGTTGATTCATTTCCGTTCCGGCAAATTTCAGGCGCTCGATATGTCCTATTTTAGCAAAGGTCATGCCGGATTTTTCCGTGAATTTTGGCATGACTTGTGCTAGAATATGTAGGAAATATCGAGTGCCCCGGATTTTTGTGTTGAGTATCTTGGTAGTTGTCTTCGATCGATTTTCAATTAATGTTTTAACTATGAACATAGGAAATGTCTGACGACGAGAAGGATTTCGGTATTTGCAAATACTGCGAAGACGAGCGCGGCCTGTGCGACGGAATCTTCCTAGATGATGATAGGCGCTTCAGCATCAAGCTGGACGAGAACTTTGAAGTGGATACAGTAAGTCACAACGACAAGTCTTTTTTCGTAATTAAGCATGACATCTCCTTCATTTGCTTCAACTTATATTTTTTTTACTATTCTACTAGCGTATCCCCTGCCATGCAAGAGTTTTTGTATTGGATAAGATAGGTTTCAGTCATAGTATGGAGGAAAAGAAAGTTTACTTGAAGACCAAGCATGGTTATATTTTTCATGCGAAGTTATACAATTCAAACGACTGCACCTATTTTGGATGCAAAACATGGCGAGCACTATGCAAGACTTATGCATTTGAGCCTGATATGGTTATCACCTTTGATATTCGTCCGGAAGATGATATTGAAGGTAATACCGACATCTGGGTCGATGTGCAAATGCCTCCAGTTATACCACAATGTAAGTTTCTCAACCATATTTATGTCTTTGATATTGTTTATTCAAAAATAGTTGACAACTAATTTGTATTGTCAGCTTATTTCCGTGCAAGCAAACATGTCCAGCGCTTGGTAGACAGGACCGTATACTATCCTGGGGCCGAACTCAACTGCGAGGAGCTCAGTCATTATGTTTCATGGCTTGAGGATCTTGATACTGTCAAGACAAATTTTCATCCTGCATTTAGAAATGTTAGTACTGAAAATGTGCGACCAATAGTGTTCGTAATGAACTACGGTCACATCTATTTAGGAAGGATGGTAAGATTTTTACTATTTGTCATCGGTGCATCTTTTCCATACATTATTTTTGAAGCTAAACTTCATTGCTAAGTATGTTACCGTACGATGTTCTTCAACAGGGACTCCCAATGAATGTTGTGCCTTATGGGATCGAGAGTAAAGGTACCATGAGTATTATCAGCTTACGGCCAAGATATCCTACAGATTACTTTAGTGCATTCAAGATTAGCGACGGATGCTTAATAGTGCAAGACTGGACCAGATATGTGATGGGGGAGCGCAGAGAAGTACTAGGGGGCAACAAACAGATGCGCTACCCACGATTAGGAGACAGGTTCATCTGCATGCTCCAGTTTGATCGAGGAGGAGAGCTATATATGTTTTATGTTATTTTACCTAAGAGAGAGCAGCAGGAGTGATTAGCTAGCTAGAAATGAGTTTGAGGATGATGATGTGCTACACTATTACTATGATGATAAAATAGCTAGTGTTGGTGGTAATGACTATGATGATTATTATTAGCTAGTGTTAGTGCTGATTAAATAAATACTGTTGGTGGTAATGACTATGATGATGATTAAATAGCTTGTGCTGGTGGATTAGATTCAAGTGGAGGCAACATGTTGTGCACATCGAAAGTACTACTAGTCCAAACTAGATCAAGTTTGGACTAGTAGTATACTTTTGACATGCACCACATATTGCCTCCACTTGAACCTAATCCACCTTCATTTAATACACTGTTATGGACATAATGATGTAAACCTCATCACAACTGGTAATGTACCAATATTTGTATGATGGCGCATAAATACACTAAAAATAAAAAAAATAAAAAAAATACTAGTAGCGATGGAAAGAAAACACGCTGCAAGTAGATACCTTAGCAGTAGCGTGGTAGTGAACAAGCGCTACAACTATTTGTCCTAGCAGTAGCGCGTGGTGGCCCGCGTTACTGCTAAGCAATAGCTGTAGCGCCTTATTAGTAGCGCGGCCACCCGTGCTACTAGTGGGCACAAAACACGCACTACTGCTAGGGTTTTCCCTAGTAGTGTCTCTTCGCCGAACTAGTGCACCTATACAATTTGCCATTGTATTGGGTGTGTTGGGGACACAAGAGACTCTCTGTTATTTGGTTGCAGGGTTGCTTGAGAGAGACCATCTTCATCCTACGCCTCCTACGGATTGATAAACCTTAGGTCATCCACTTGAGGGAAATTTGCTACTGTCCTACAAACCTGTGCACTTGCAGGCCCAACAACGTCTACAAGAAGAAGGTTGTGTAGTAGACATCAGCGGCTCCATATCGTAAAACGCGATGAAACTTTCTCTCTGATTTTTTTCTCCGTGAAAGCAAATATATAGAGTTGGAGTTGAGGTCGGTGGACATCCAGGGGACCCACGAGGCAGGGGGGCGCGCCCAGGGGGAGGGGGCGCGCCCCCCACCCTCATGGATAGGGTGTGGCCCCCCTGGCCTTGATTCTTTCGCCAGTATTTTTTATATTTTCTAAAAATAATCTCTGTGGATTTTTAGGTCATTCCGAGAACTTTTGTTTCTGCACAAAGATAACACCATGTCCGTTCTGCTGAAAACAACGTCATTCCAGGTTAGTTTCATTCAAATCACGCAAGTTAGAGTCCAAAACAAGGGCAAAAGTGTTTGTAAAAGTAGATACGACGAAGACATATCAACTCCCCCAAGCTTATACCTTTGCTTGTCCTCAACCAATTCAGTTGATAAACTAAAAGTGATAAACAAAAACTTTAAAAACTCTGTTTGCTCTTGTTGTTGTAAATATGTAAAGCCAGCATTCAAGTTTTCAGCAAAGATTATGACCAACCATATTCACAATAACACTTAGGTCTCATGTTTACTCATATCAATGGCATAATCAACTAGCGAGAAATAATAATAAATCTCGGATGATAACACTTTCTCAAAACAATCATAATATGATATAACAAGATGGTATCTCACTAGCCCTTTCCGAGACCGCAAAACATAAATGCAGAGCACCTCTAAAGATCAAAGACTGACTAAACATTGTAATTCATGGTAAAAGAGATCCAGTCAAGCCATACCCAATATAAACTAATAGTAATGCATGCAAATGACAATGTGCTCTCCAGCGGGTACTTTTTAATAAGAGGGTGATGACTCAACATGAAAGTAAATAGATAGGCCCTTCATAGAGGGAAGCAGGGATTTGTAGAGGTGCCAGAGCTCGATTTTAAAATAGAGAGGAATACCATTTTGAGCGGTATACTTTTACTGTCAATGCAACAACTATGAGATCTCAATATCATCCATGCTACATACATTATAGGCGGTTCCCAAACAGAATGGTAAAGTTTATACTCCCCCACCACCAACAAGCATCAATCCATGGCTTGCTCGAAACAACGAGTGCCTCCAACTAGCAACAGCCCTGGGGGAGTTTTGTTTAATTATTTTGATTTGCTTTGATCTTTTTGATCATGGGACTGGGCATCCCGGTTACCAGCCATTTTCTCGTGAATGAGGAGCGGAGTCCACTCCTCTTGAGAATAACCCACCTAGCAGGGAAGATACAGACATCCCTAGTTGAAACATGAGCTGCTCGAGCATACAAAACAGAATTTCATTTGAAGGTTTGGAGTTTGGCACATACAAATTTACTTGGAACGGCAGGTAAATACCGCATATAGGAAGGTATGGTGGACTCATATGGAATAACTTTGGGGTTTATGGAGTTTGGATGCACAAGCAGTATTTTTGCTTAGTACAGGTGCAAAAGACTGGGAAGCGACAACAGTCATGAACATGCATTAAAATTAATCAACACTGAGTGCAAGCATGAGTAGGATATAATCCATCATGAACATAAATATCGTGAAAGCTATGTTGATTTGTTTCAACTACATGCGTGAACATGTGCCAAGTCAAGTCACTCAAATCATTCAAAGGAGGATACCACCCTATCATACCACATCACAACCATTTTAATAGCATGTTGGCACGCAAGGTAAACCATTATGAGCTCCTAGCTAATTAAGCATGGCATAAGCAACTATAATCTCTAATTGTCATTGCAAACATGTTTATTCATAATAGGCTGAATCAGAAACGATGAACTCATCATATTTACAAAAAACAAAGGAGGTCGAGTTCATACCAGCTTCTCTCTTCTCAATCAGTCCATCATATATCGTCATTATTGCCTTTCACTTGCACGACCCAATGGTGTTTATAATAATAATAGTGCACGTGCATTGGACTAAGCTGGAATCTGCAAGCATTCAATTCAAGGGAGAAGACAAGGTAATATGGGCTCTAAGTTAAATCAACAATCATGCATATGAGAGCCACTAAACATTTTTTATTATAGTCTTCTCCTCTCGACCCCCAAAGGAAAGAAAAGAAATAAAACTATTTACACGGGAAAGCTCCCAACAAGCAAAAGAAGAACGAAAAATATTTTTGGGTTTTCTTTTTAATTATTACTACAAGCATGGAAATTAAACTAACTATTTTTTTGGTTTTTCTTAAGGTTTATCGAACACAGAAGAAGAAAGCTAGAAAAAAGAAAATTAAACTAGCATGGATAGTACAATGAAAAAGTATGAGCACCGACAACTAGAATGAGTGTGTGTGAACATGAATGTAATGTCGGTGAGCGATACGTACTCCCCAAGCTTAGGCTGTTGGCCTAAGTTGGTCTATTGCCAAGGATAGCCGGGCTGATATCTGAAGTTATAACTGGGGTCATACTGAGATGCAACAGCCATTGCCTCCTGAGTTGTGGCATGGTGGCGAGCTGCCTCCGCTCTCCTCTCGTATTCAGTTGCCTCCTCCATGGTGACAACATATCTTCATTTTGCCTGGTAATCAAAAAGGGAAGGAGCAGGGAGAGTAACATGGACAGTGCGACGTCTGTCAAAGATTAGTCGATACTGGAGGAATTGTTCATTCCTCACAAGAAAATGATGACTGACCATAGCGTCATAATCTAAAAAGGCGGGAGGCAACTCCCTATCACCCTCATGTGGAGGTATACCAAGTTAATTAGCAACACGGGTCGCATAAATCCCTCCAAACAAATCTCCAACTAAACCATTGTTATGCAACCTACGTGCAACAATTCCCCCCAAGTTGTAATCTTTATTACCTAATACAATACTCTTGAGAACACAAAGATCAGGAACACACATGTGACATGCTTCATCTTTACCATTAATACATCTACCAATGAAGAGAGAAAAATAATGTATAGCAGGAAAATGAATGCTCCCTACGGTAGCTTGTGCTATATCTCTAGATTTTCCCACAGTGATACTAGCGAGAAAGTCTTTATATTCAGATTTATGGGGTTCATTAACACTACCCCACTGTGGGAGTTTGCAAGCAGTAGTGAAATCTTCTAGGTCCATTGTATATGATTGATCATAAATATCAAACATGACACTTTGAGAATTACGCGAAGATGAAAATTTAAACCTTCTCACGAATGAATCAGTCAAATAGTAGTACTGAGGACACTTATCTTGCATGAAGTACTCAAGATCGGCATTATGCACATATGCGTCAAATTCATCCTTGATGCCTGCATTGACCATAAATTCTTCCGACGGCCATTCACAAGGCCGCACGTCAGCTTCCCTTGGTGGTTCATCGTCTTGCTCACGCATAGCGCGCCTAGGTCCTTTCTTTGTTGAAGAACCACCTTGGTACATTTTCCTAGACATATTTCTTCCTCTGAAAAATTTCTGAAATTTTTAGTAACTCAAAATAAGAGTGAATCAAACTCAATAAAACTGATAGCAACTACTCCCATAAGTGCCTAGAGCCTATATCATGCATTAGAATTATTTGGGACCTCATAAATTTGACATGCAAGCTCAAGAACAGGGTCATCTAGGCAGAAAAAATTTGCAATGAATAAAGCACTAGAACAAAAACTAATTGGACAATTGGAGGAGTCACATACCAAGGAACAATCTCCCAAAGCAGTTTTATGAATGGAGCTTTGAGCAAGCAGATCAAAAATCGCAGCAAAATGAGCTAGAACTCGTGCTTGAGCTAGATGGTGATTTTTTTGGGAGGAAGATGGAGTGTGTGGGTGCAGGAATAAATGCAGGGGGCCCATCATGGGCCCACGAGGCAGGGGGGCGTGCCCTGGACCCTCGTGACCAAGGAACAATCTCCCAAAGCAGTTTTATGAATGGAGCTTTGAGCAAGCAGATCAAAAATCGCAGCAAAATGAGCTAGAACTCGTGCTTGAGCTAGATGGTGATTTTTTTGGGAGGAAGATGGAGTGTGTGTCAGGACCCCGACTCAATGCCACATCGATCTAGCATGTAACACCTCATATCACTTTGCGGCCTCACGCACGGTATTCCCACGGGTGTCGCCTTACCTTTGCCCGGGACCGTTTGCGCCTTTTGGCACACGTATATGACAGTGTCGCTAGCATCCATATGATAAGGAGCCCGGGCTGACATGGCTAGTCGTAAACCCAAAGCGGCACAGACTTACAGGGACAGGCATCCATGACCCAGCATCGAACGTGTCGGTCATCAGCGAGTGAATCCAGGCTGTAGCACTGGGCTAGCAGGACTCCGGTGAACCGGGCTGTAGCGGGCTAACAGGACTCCGGTATTCACCGCGTGACATTTCCCCGAAGGGACAGACACAGGAACGAAGAAGGACACATGCCGGCCTGCCTAAGTGTTCCGGAGCAGTAGCAAGCTACCATGGCTCGGTGGAAACACTAGGAGACATTTCCCCGTAAGAGAGGCTACTAAAGATAAACAACTAGATGGTCAGATCCCACACATACCAAGCATTTCAATAACATACACACAATATGCTCGATATGTGCAAATACAACATGGCATCACAACATGACTCTATGACTCAAGTAATCTATTCAATAGGCTCCGAGGAGCGAGATATTACAAACATGGGTCTCATGACCCAACATTCAGAGCATACAAATCAAGCACAAGCGGAAGCTATCATGTCTGAGTACAGACAACTATAAATGAAAAAAGGCTGAGAAGCCTGACTATCTATCAGATCCTGCCGGGGCACAAGATCGTAGCTGAGGTATCAAGCTAAACGTCGAAGTCCACGTGAAACTACTAGCGAGACCAAAGTCTCTCTGCAAAAACATAAAATAGGCAAACGTGAGTACAAATGTACCCAGCAAGACTTACATCAGAACTATCTACATATGCATCATTATCAACAAAGGGGTGGTGGGGTTTAACTGCAGCAAGCCAGCTTTGACTCGGTGGCTATCCTAAACTACAACTGCAATGTAACTCTTTTGAGGTGGCGCACACGAGTCCACATATTCACCATATCAATACACCACTATGGATCCGCTCCCGTCTCCCTACGAGAACGCCATCCATAGCACTCACGCTTATCTTGCGTATTTTAGAGTATCCACTTTCACTTGCCTATGAACTGATATAAGCAACCCAGAAGTCCTTTTCCGCGGACACGGCTATTCGAATAGATTAGGTTAACCCTGCAGGGGTGTACTTCTTCACACACGCTCTCACCACTTACCGCCGTTTACACGACATGTACTCGGCAACCTTCAAGCGGAAGCCCAACGTGGGTGTCGGCCATGACCTACCTAATCACCTAAGTCTCTAGTCCAGGTTTATCGCCTATTCGGGTTCCATCCATGAGGAGATCCGGCCGGAGTTTCGCTCACAGCCCCAAACGATGTGAACAGGGTTCCCGAGACACCAAACGGGCGCCCGGTACACCGTGCCACGTGCCTACCGCATCACAGCCCACCCCTACGGTCAGCGCTGCCCACGGCCTCCAGCATACTACAAACACCAGAAACTACTTGCAACTCCTGGACAGAGGACAAGGGTGATCAAGAAGCCGAGAGGGTCCATTGGTTTCGGGCCCAATGCGTGGTAGTAGCTGAATCATGAATCACAAACACAGAACTCAGTTCCTGAGGACGGCTGCAATGAGACAACCCACCATGTACTCCTACATGGCCTCTCACCGCTACCTTTACCAAATCGTGTTCACACACTTAGCTCACACACAGTAGGACAGGTTCACACGCCTCTGATTCATCCCCGATGAATCAGACCTGACTCAACTCTAAGCAATAGCAGGCATGACAAACAAACATGAATGAGTAGGCACATCAGGGCTCAAACAACTCCTACTCATGCTAGTGGGTTTCATCTATTTACTGTGGCAATGACAGGTCATGCAAAGGACAAAGGGGTTCAGCTACCGCATCAAGTAACAGATGAATCGGTGTTGTCCTAATGCAGTAAAAGAGAGCAGGAGCGAGAGAGTAGGATTGTATCGGAATGAACAAGGGGGTTTTGCTTGCCTGGCACTTTTGAAGATAACATTGAGTCTTCATCAGTGTCAACGATCACATCATCGGTATCACGTCTATCGAGAGGGGACAAATACCGGCAACACAGAAGGGAACACAATCAATGCAATGCACAATATGATGCATGATCATGACATGGCAAAATGAATGTGTTTTGAGCCAATGCAACTAGCAACAGATTAAATGAAGTTGGTTTGAATACAAGATTCAAATTCAAACTCCATATGTGATTATTTAAATGCCCTTTATTTGATTTGTGCTAAACAGCAGCTATAAGTTGTTCTAACATGCATGAAAATGGTACAGATGGATTCCTTGAATTTTTTTGATAATTTTTCATATATAAATTATTTAATTTGGAGTTACGGTTAATTTTCTATGAATTTTAGAAGTTTATATTCATTTTCTGGAATTTCAGAATTAAATTAAATCCAGAAAACATTACTGCGTCAGCATGACGTTGGCATGACGTCAGCAAGTCAACAGGGGCCGGCTCGGGTCAAACCTGACGTGTGGGGTCCACACGTCAGTGACACAGGGGCTAATCCCGCGTTGACTCGGGCTTTGACCCGCTACGGGGCCCGCTGTCAGTGTCACAGGGTTAGTTAGCAGGGTCATTAGCCCCTAACGACGACGCCACGTCAGCACGCCGGAGACCAGCCGACGGCGACCACAGAACACGGCGGGGCACGCCGGACTTGCGCTAGAGGCGTCAGTTTGGCGCGCTGAGGGCACCAGGGGATGGCCCTTGCTCTCGCGCATCCAGAGGACCGAGTGGGAGGTCGTGGGGTCGCCGGAACTCATGCCGGCGACGAGCTTTGGCGGCGATGGTGTTCGGTGGTGCTCGGGCGCGTCGCTACGGTGCATCAGTGAGCAAATGGAGAGGCTGGGCAGCACCTGCTAGACATGGGGAGCACTAAGAGCAGCTCAGTGAGGCCAGGGGAGCACGGAGGCTATGCGTGCAGCAGCAATGGCGGACGGTGGCTTCGGTGCTCGTGGGGAACGGCGCTACGGCACGGAGGGGAGCATGCTGAGTTAGGGGAGAGGGTCAGTGACTCACGGCGATGACGAGGGGACGCTCGGCGAGGTCGGGGACGGTCCGGAGCCGGCGAATTTGACGAAGATGGTCGGCGGTCCCGAGGTTGAAGAAGGCATCGAGGGCGGTGTTGTGGCACGTCCGGGGCCTCGTGGCTCGTTGAGGAGGTAGAGGGAGGACCGGCGGAGCTTCCTGGGGCGTCGGTGAGCCGTGGGGTGGCCGGTAGCCACGGTGGCTCTCGTCGGTGGCGGCGGCTCCGTTCGGTCGCGGGAGGGGAAACAGAGGAGCGAGGGGGAGGGAGGTCCAGAGAGCGAGGGAGAAGTGAGAGGGGGTCGGGGCTGCGCGGCGTCGCGGGAGGGACCAGGGAAGGAGGAGGCAGCCAGGCAGGGAGGAGGTGGCCTCCTCGGCCGCGCGCGTGCGAGCACGCAGCTGCTCCCACTGGCAAGAGGAAGACGACAGGGGGGGAGTAGCGGTGGCGGGTTGGGCCGGTTCTGGTGGGCTGCACGGGTGAGGCCAGGTAAGTCCTTCTCTCTCTCTCTTTTATTTTTTTCTTCTGTTTTGTTTTATTTAATTTCGTTTTGCCACTGTTTTGAATTTTAAACAAATTCAAACAATGCCAAAAACTCCTCTGAATAATTTTATTTGGCTAGATGGACTTTTCCAAAAGCTCATAAAATATTTCAGGGGTATTTGAAATTATATTCTAATTATATGAATATAATTCAAATTCAAATAGCTAATGATTTAAATTCAAAGTCCCAAAAATAAATCCTTAAAAATGTTCAATATTTTGGTTGGGACCAGAACCCTTACCAAAAATTATCAAACATTTAAGAAGAGCCTTTTGGAGCAATGAATGAGATTTCTAGGGTTTTTGCCCCTCTTTTATTTAGGGTTTTGAGGCTTCCAATATTCCTCAATTCAAGTTTCAAAAATATAGACATGATGCACACATGAAGCTAGGCTAGAGCAATGCCAGAAGCTAGGGATGTGACAACTCACCCCCACTAAACAAGAATCTCGTCTCGAGATTCAAGCGTAGGGTAGGATGAAGGGGAAACGCAAACTAGTACAATCTTCACGATCCAGGGTGCACTTCAGTTGAACGTTGATTCATTCACCATCATTGTCTTGATGTCTTGTTTTGAGAAATCCTGCCAACATGACATGGAGGGAAGGAGACTCTAGAAGGGTCGATCTTCTTGAAGATCGAACAACTCACGGAATGAGACATAGGACCATCTCTCGGGTTGAGACACGAGATACACATCAAGAGGGGTGGAAAGAAACGGATGACGAAGGTTCACTAGGTGGACAACAATTCCACACTTAAGAAGGTGGTAATCGGTTGTCAACGTAGCGAGGAGTTGAGTTGCCATGATACCACAACGAGACACCTTCGGAACCGTGACTCGTAGATATCTCCCCTTAAGTGGCAAAAGAATTACCTTTGATTCAGAGATCATTGAAACTCTTTATACCAGCTTAAGGCAAATCATAATCGATCATTTAGAGGGGTTCGGTAGAATGGCATACTTAAACTTGGATGATGTGGATTACCTTGTTGAAGACAACGTAATGGATGAATTTTGCTTATCACCGGAAATGGAAGAGACCCATGGTAGAATGGCACATTGGCGGTGCAAGCTGGGAACAAAATGCAAATGCTGGGAATGATTCTGGTAACTGGGGAAGAACCCAACAATAGAGAGTGAATTCACTGTTGGAGTGGTTATAGCATAACCGAGGAAATCTGGGGCAATCCCAGCTAGTGCCGATGATAAGATGTAGCGCTTGTGCGTGCTCTCAAGAACTTGAGCATTTCCACAATCATCAAGGTTTTATCAACAACCGCGTCAAGGGTGCTGACAACACAACATACTACCATGATGAATAGCGATGGACGATGCAGATGCGAAGGAGGATAACACTTTCTCAGATTTCACCTTAGCGAGGCCAAGCAAATAAAATCTGGATGATCGACCGAGAGACATTTAGCACTCCGCTTCTAATGTTCTCCTTGATGTGCTAGTATAACCCATTCATAGATATGGTTTGATATCTAAAACATCAAGTAAAAGGTCGGACTTCGGGAACATAAAAATCCATAGGGGCAACTAGGGAGTAAATCCTACGAAATCCCTAGGGGGGGGTGGCCAACTTCATCAATCAAGATATTATAATAATAGATCTTCCGGCTGGGTGTGTTGGCCACGACATCCACTTTACCGGTTATCACGCGACCAATATTATATTTCTTGGGAAATGTTCCAAACCATCATAACTGCCTGAGATTCAGATCTGGTTGGTGTCAGGATATTCCAGACTCATCGAGTCTTAGGAAGAAAAATGAAAGTTTGCAACACAAATCGACGAGATGACGTTGCGGGATTCTTGGGAGATGAACTACGATAGCAAGCTCCAAAACATGAGCTGGTTCTGCTACAAACATGTGACCACGTGGTAGTCTTATAATAAAACACTACCGAGTTCAGGAGGGGGAACCATCAACGAGGGTATCGAAGTTCTTTCATAAGTCCGGATTAGCTCTTATGAAGGAACTCCTTCTCCTTGAACAAATCAATCAGTGGCTTGGTGTGCTAGGGATACATACAGATTGAAGGTTGCAAGTCTTCAAACCACAACATTCTTCGCACGTGTGCATGACTGATTTGGAATGATTCCAAAGAAAGCAACATTGACTTTCTCGAATCCACGGCGGCAACTTGCATCAGATGCACATGAATTAAAGGAAGTCACTACCTTCATCCAAACATATGCTTCATGAGCTAGCATGAACAAATGCTTTCAAAAGTTTCCAACACTAGCTTAATGTTCAGCAAAATTATGGAGAAGACAAGGATGTTGTCAATGGGCACAACAACAATTCATCTGGGTTTCCTTTTAAAAGGAATTCCATAGTTAAGTGAACAAGTGATAGCATTGGTCAGACCTAAAAGATATAATGGTGTATGCTCGAGGGATCAACCACGAATAAGACAACATTACGAGCATCGTTGGTACTGATTTGATTTGAAGATAGCCCACACTCAAATCAAAGGATTGATAAGACAATAGGTCCAGCAACTGATCACAAGGACCAATCGATGAAGATTTCATCTTTCTTCAACACACACTACACAAGAATATCCCTTTGGAACGAACTAAGTCAGACAAGCTTTTATCTTCCAACTCTCCAAGTTGTTGTCTAGCTTAACCAACTAGCTCAGGGATATCTAACACCGATTCTTGGAGAGAAGGTGGTTCACAGGAAACCAACTTGATCACGAACTCAACATAGCGGTCAGGTGACAACCCGGTAACACCTCCAAGAAGATATTTGGAAAGTCACGAACCACCAGTATGTTACTAAGCTCGAGAACAATCTTGCTTTTGAGGGCAAGACGATATGATCAAATGAGTGAGGACTTGACAAGATCCTAACTCATCAATCGAAGGGTGCACCGAAATAAGGACTAGGTAGCACGATCAGTCTTAGAAGGATGATTCGAAAACCAACATACTAAGAATGAAATTATTATCCTTTAACTACCAAGCAACAGAGTTGCTAGCAGTATTGATTTCACACATCACAATTCATTTGTCGGTATTCCGGTTGCATCAACACGAGGGCCGAGGAATGAACAGTGATGGCAAGAAGTATCACTGTACCAAGAGTTCATGGGATGGTGTGCAATTCCTATAACAATCTCGATATAAAATACGTAATACTCCAAGGTAGAGCAGAACCAAAAGCTGGATTGGCATTTGATCTGCGGAATACAACTACTTTGACCCAATCCTAGATATGGAAGAGGTACTGGAGTTTGTTTCTCCTAGTCATTCCGGAATAGAATGGCTTGACAGACCACAAGAGTCATAGGCATCGATGAACGAACGCACGCATACTCTTGACTATCAATTGATAGACGAGGGTCAGAATGCAACTAAAGAGAACAACTCAAAGGAACATATAACTTTCTGAGTTGTGGATGCATAGATTAGTATGTCGAACCAAGTTCAACATATTTCTTCCGGATAACCCATGCAGAAAGGTAGAACTGGCAGAGTCACAATATATAATGGAGAACTCATCAAGAGCACTCAAGTTGTGACATTTCAGTTCAACGAGGAACTTCTGCCACAAGTAGTTCATGGTATTTGGAAGAAGAGGATACCACGAACTTCAAGGACTATCGCAAAGGTTACTAATATACCAAAAGAACTAGCAACACTATCAACATGATGTAAGTAGGGTGAATATCGGGTTTAAGAACCCAGGAATAGAATACCTACTAACTAAATGGCATCACGGGATGCTTTCGATAATGACGGCCAGAGTCATCATACTAGAACATAAATCATGGCTAGACTACTAAATGATTCCCTAAGACACCTACGGTCATAATAATATCTCCAACATATATGTCAAGGCAATAGAATACCTCAACTCAACAATTAGTGTGATTGAGCTGGCATAAAGGAACATCGAAACCAGAGGGAAAGGATTTTGCAAATGCATCAGACTATTTAGAAACCTGGGATGACTCGGACAGCATAACGGCTATAATTGCTCAAAAAGATTTGAGACAATCACAAAAACGGTGGCATAACCACTCAGAAGCACAATATCAAGGTTCCGAGATCAACAATTAACATACGGAAGTAGTAGGAACTGAACTGAGACTTAAATCCAACAATCTTATAAGTCTACTGATTAGTAACACGTGATCCTAATAGAAAGAAGAGATAGCCTAGTTCTTAATCCCCGCAGGAAAGATAAGATGACTCAGATCAGAAGGGCATGAGGTATAAGGAGTAAAAAGAGCCTTACGTTCCATCCCACAATCAATTCCCTTATATAACTAAAGAACTTCTAAACTCAACTTCGGCCAGTTTGGCTTGGTAATCCTACAGGCAGTCAAGCTCTGATACCAACGCTGTCAGGACCCCGACTCAATGCCACATCGATCTAGCATGTAACACCTCATATCACTTTGCGGCCTCACGCACGGTATTCCCACGGGTGTCGCCTTACCTTTGCCCGGGACCGTTTGCGCCTTTTGGCACACGTATATGACAGTGTCGCTAGCATCCATATGATAAGGAGCCCGGGCTGACATGGCTAGTCGTAAACCCAAAGCGGCACAGACTTACAGGGACAGGCATCCATGACCCAGCATCGAACGTGTCGGTCATCAGCGAGTGAATCCAGGCTGTAGCACTGGGCTAGCAGGACTCCGGTGAACCGGGCTGTAGCGGGCTAACAGGACTCCGGTATTCACCGCGTGACATTTCCCCGAAGGGACAGACACAGGAACGAAGAAGGACACATGCCGGCCTGCCTAAGTGTTCCGGAGCAGTAGCAAGCTACCATGGCTCGGTGGAAACACTAGGAGACATTTCCCCGTAAGAGAGGCTACTAAAGATAAACAACTAGATGGTCAGATCCCACACATACCAAGCATTTCAATAACATACACACAATATGCTCGATATGTGCAAATACAACATGGCATCACAACATGACTCTATGACTCAAGTAATCTATTCAATAGGCTCCGAGGAGCGAGATATTACAAACATGGGTCTCATGACCCAACATTCAGAGCATACAAATCAAGCACAAGCGGAAGCTATCATGTCTGAGTACAGACAACTATAAATGAAAAAAGGCTGAGAAGCCTGACTATCTATCAGATCCTGCCGGGGCACAAGATCGTAGCTGAGGTATCAAGCTAAACGTCGAAGTCCACGTGAAACTACTAGCGAGACCAAAGTCTCTCTGCAAAAACATAAAATAGGCAAACATGAGTACAAATGTACCCAGCAAGACTTACATCAGAACTATCTACATATGCATCATTATCAACAAAGGGGTGGTGGGGTTTAACTGCAGCAAGCCAGCTTTGACTCGGTGGCTATCCTAAACTACAACTGCAATGTAACTCTTTTGAGGTGGCGCACACGAGTCCACATATTCACCATATCAATACACCACTATGGATCCGCTCCCGTCTCCCTACGAGAACGCCATCCATAGCACTCACGCTTATCTTGCGTATTTTAGAGTATCCACTTTCACTTGCCTATGAACTGATATAAGCAACCCAGAAGTCCTTTTCCGCGGACACGGCTATTCGAATAGATTAGGTTAACCCTGCAGGGGTGTACTTCTTCACACACGCTCTCACCACTTACCGCCGTTTACACGACATGTACTCGGCAACCTTCAAGCGGAAGCCCAACGTGGGTGTCGGCCATGACCTACCTAATCACCTAAGTCTCTAGTCCAGGTTTATCGCCTATTCGGGTTCCATCCATGAGGAGATCCGGCCGGAGTTTCGCTCACAGCCCCAAACGATGTGAACAGGGTTCCCGAGACACCAAACGGGCGCCCGGTACACCGTGCCACGTGCCTACCGCATCACAGCCCACCCCTACGGTCAGCGCTGCCCACGGCCTCCAGCATACTACAAACACCAGAAACTACTTGCAACTCCTGGACAGAGGACAAGGGTGATCAAGAAGCCGAGAGGGTCCATTGGTTTCGGGCCCAATGCGTGGTAGTAGCTGAATCATGAATCACAAACACAGAACTCAGTTCCTGAGGACGGCTGCAATGAGACAACCCACCATGTACTCCTACATGGCCTCTCACCGCTACCTTTACCAAATCGTGTTCACACACTTAGCTCACACACAGTAGGACAGGTTCACACGCCTCTGATTCATCCCCGATGAATCAGACCTGACTCAACTCTAAGCAATAGCAGGCATGACAAACAAACATGAATGAGTAGGCACATCAGGGCTCAAACAACTCCTACTCATGCTAGTGGGTTTCATCTATTTACTGTGGCAATGACAGGTCATGCAAAGGACAAAGGGGTTCAGCTACCGCATCAAGTAACAGATGAATCGGTGTTGTCCTAATGCAGTAAAAGAGAGCAGGAGCGAGAGAGTAGGATTGTATCGGAATGAACAAGGGGGTTTTGCTTGCCTGGCACTTTTGAAGATAACATTGAGTCTTCATCAGTGTCAACGATCACATCATCGGTATCACGTCTATCGAGAGGGGACAAATACCGGCAACACAGAAGGGAACACAATCAATGCAATGCACAATATGATGCATGATCATGACATGGCAAAATGAATGTGTTTTGAGCCAATGCAACTAGCAACAGATTAAATGAAGTTGGTTTGAATACAAGATTCAAATTCAAACTCCATATGTGATTATTTAAATGCCCTTTATTTGATTTGTGCTAAACAGCAGCTATAAGTTGTTCTAACATGCATGAAAATGGTACAGATGGATTCCTTGAATTTTTTTGATAATTTTTCATATATAAATTATTTAATTTGGAGTTACGGTTAATTTTCTATGAATTTTAGAAGTTTATATTCATTTTCTGGAATTTCAGAATTAAATTAAATCCAGAAAACATTACTGCGTCAGCATGACGTTGGCATGACGTCAGCAAGTCAACAGGGGCCGGCTCGGGTCAAACCTGACGTGTGGGGTCCACACGTCAGTGACACAGGGGCTAATCCCGCGTTGACTCGGGCTTTGACCCGCTACGGGGCCCGCTGTCAGTGTCACAGGGTTAGTTAGCAGGGTCATTAGCCCCTAACGACGATGCCACGTCAGCACGCCGGAGACCAGCCGACGGCGACCACAGAACACGGCGGGGCACGCCGGACTTGCGCTAGAGGCGTCAGTTTGGCGCGCTGAGGGCACCAGGGGATGGCCCTTGCTCCCGCGCATCCAAAGGACCGAGTGGGAGGTCGTGGGGTCGCCGGAACTCATGCCGACGACGAGCTTTGGCGGCGATGGTGTTCGGTGGTGCTCGGGCGCGTCGCTACGGTGCATCAGTGAGCAAATGGAGAGGCTGGGCAGCACCTGCTAGACATGGGGAGCACTAAGAGCAGCTCAGTGAGGCCAGGGGAGCATGGAGGCTATGCGTGCAGCAGCAATGGCGGACGGTGGCTTCGGTGCTCGTGGGGAACGGTGCTACAGTACGGAGGGGAGCATGCTGAGTTAGGGGAGAGGGTCAGTGACTCACGGCGATGACGAGGGGACGCTCGGCGAGGTCGGGGACGGTCCGGAGCCGGCGAATTTGACGAAGATGGCCGGCGGTCCCGAGGTTGAAGAAGGCATCGAGGGCGGTGTTGTGGCACGTCCGGGGCCTCGTGGCTCGTTGAGGAGGTAGAGGGAGGACCGGCGGAGCTTCCTGGGGCGTCGGTGAGCCGTGGGGTGGCCGGTAGCCACGGTGGCTCTCGTCGGTGGCGGCGGCTCCGTTCGGTCGCGGGAGGGGAAACAGAGGAGCGAGGGGGAGGGAGGTCCAGAGAGTGAGGGAGAAGTGAGAGGGGGTCGGGGCTGCGTGGCGTCGCGGGAGGGACCAGGGAAGGAGGAGGCAGCCAGGCAGGGAGGAGGTGGCCTCCTCGGCCGCGCGCGTGCGAGCACGCAGCTGCTCCCACTGGCAAGAGGAAGACGACAGGGGGGG